>NC_087185.1:3585000-3620000 GCF_035594125.1 Scylla paramamosain
CAGCACCACACCGCCACCTCCGCGCAGCCGCACCTCAGTACAAACTTGGTGCGTGAGAAAAGTTTGCTTTCGTATTCTTTAAGCTGGGTAAGTCTGGAATTATTGTGGCAACTTGCTGGGGGACGACGCAGAGGGAAAACAAAGGGACAGACTTGCAGTAGTCTTCCCGGCTGGCATGAGGCAGAACTTAATTATTTGCTCCAGACAAATATTTACTAAACGCTCTGTACTCGAGGAGCCTGGGAATTCCAAGGGCCACTGGGATATCTGGAAGAGAAACGTTACCAGGACTAATTCCGATTCCAAAGCAAAGATTCCAGGGACATGAGCGACATCAGGGCACAGATTCCCAGGACACGTAAGTAATCAAGATGTGTTCACGGTACACAGGCCACACCTAAGGTACACCTCAGGACATCCCAGGACACTGGGCACACAGAGCACCATTCCTAGAAAATTTGAATTCCATGTCTCTTGCAAACCAGCATTCCTTGCCATTAGTATTCTATGCTCAAATGTTTCTCGTCCCGGGCTGGGGGTGAGCCAAGAAACGCCCTTAAGACCAGCGAGGACTTGGCAACACCCTCGCCTACTGTACTCGTACTCGCTTGGAAACTAGGCGAAGACCAGCCTGAGTCGCCAGCAGTAGTGTGACGGCAGGTAACAATGAAACAAGATCCTTTGGAGGTACAAGAGAGTACGACAATAATGACAACAGCAAAGAGTGATGGCAAAACAAAGGCAAGAACAATGTGGTAAACAAAAACAAGGGCAACATGAGAAATTTATATAAATACGACAAGAATGAGAGCAAGAAAGCTTACAAAAAAGACAAATACAGAGCAGAGAGAGAGAGAGAGAGAGAGAGAGAGAGAGAGAGAGAGAGAGAGAGAGAGAGAGAGAGAGAGAGAGAGGAAGTGGAAGAGAGTGTAGCAACATCAAAAAAATAGTGATAATAAAAGGAAATACGCACGACTCGCACGGCACAGAGGGAGAGAAGAGAGACTGACGAACTACCCAATTCAGAAATAAAAGGATCCAAATTAGAGGAATAAAAGCAAACCAACTGCGTTTAATGGACGAAATGCCCAACTTGGAAATGAAAAGGAACGAACTCAGACGAAATGAAGGTAGCGTAATTGCATCTAATACGTCAGACTCACAACAGCAGCAGCGTAGAGGCGCCGCCCATCACGGGAGTACAAACTGATGTGCTACACGGCGGCCAGAGTGACTGGTACCTTTAAATCGTTGTTTATCACGTGTAAGCCCAGCCAGGTAACACGACCATCATCGCGAACACCTGTCTTCATCATCACCTGAGGGGCGTGCCCACCTTGATGAAGGGATCAGGTACACGAGACGTTTTCTACGCTACCGATTTTCTTTAACAAGTACAGACGCCCTGATTTCCGGACTAATTAAAACAGGTGGTTCGCCATCCGGACACGGCCACGACTCTAAAAGATTGGGTGGGAGACTCGCAAGCTCGTAATTTTTATCGGAATGGCCGCGGCTGTCTGATTCTCGAGTTACGTTTCGATATAATATTGTGCGCAACTTTTTTAAACCCGTGGTTGTAACTCCAGTAATCCCCGATCCACTTTCCATTATTACCGGCGGAGTGGTTTTGCTGCAACGCCCTGGAGGTGGCGGGGGGAGGGGAGGGGGAAGAGGTGCCGCCACTGAACACAGACCAGACAGGTGTGAGGAGCTAGACCCGCTAATTAGGTGGTGGCCCAGGTATCCTCCGCCACGGTCCAGGAATATTGTCACTCAGCCCCGCAACCCTCAAGCTTCGCTCCTTCTGATATTCCATAACTCTCCCAAGCCGCCCATTGACTCCAGGTTTATTTTTTTCCAGGTGTAAATCGTAAATTGGTCTCAGTCTTCATGTTCCTCAGTATTGCTTGTAAATTCCATGCGTGTGAGAGCAACTGTGTCGGGCGGGCATAAGTTCAGTATCAGCTGGCAGCGTTCCCAACTGATAACACCTTTGATGCAGCTGCCGTGGCGCCTCTCCGACCCATGATTGTACATTGTGGCGCCCAAATGAATGCTTATTACCGATCGCAGCGCTCTTTGGTGGGAGGGTCGCCCGCTGCCCGCACTCCACACCGCCAGACTCGTACATCGCCAGTCGTCTTGTCGCCACCACCGCCGCGGAGGGAGTGGCAGAGATCATTATATATCCATCCTCTTGCGCATTATCACGCTGAATGTGTTACCTGGAGGTGCGTGGAAGGTGTGCAGAGATGCTGGTGCATTTCCCCTTGTTTGTCCCGCCTCACCCGCATCAAGACAAAGTAAAGGTATGAGTCAAAATGTACGGCGGACCTAACCTGACATCTCGCGACAAAAGAATGCTATCTGGTACATATACAGGACACGCTATCAATGTTGGTAACCCTGTTAACCCTGCTGGAGGAGGCGGCAGCCCTGGTTTGAGTTTGTTTACCCTCTGTGGGGAAGAGTGTGGAGGAGGGAGTGGAAGAGGAGTAAAGGGGAGTGGAGGGGAGCAAGGTGAGGGAGGTAAGGGTGGAGGAGACGACTCGCGACTTGAAAATGTCGTATTTGCCAAGACTCTGACAACCATTTTCCTGTTGCTATGTTGGAATATGTGACATGGGCCAGAAAAAGAGAGGGAAAAAAATGTCACGAGTCTCTCTCTCTCTCTCTCTCTCTCTCTCTCTCTCTCTCTCTCTCTCTCTCTCTCTCTCTCTCTCTCTCTCTCTCTGTCACTGTGTATATCTTTCCCCAAGGTTACTTTTTTACACACCTGAAGACTAGCCATTGGAACGCACTTAGAAACCAACACTGCGGCCACACCTGATATATATATATAAAAAAATATATTATTAGCATTGTATTCGTCCTCTGCTTTTTTCCTTCCTAGCCATGAACTTCTCTATAAATTCATACAAAACAGCAACGAGACATTACATGGATATTATTCCTATAACATAAGGTTGAGCTGAACATCAAGATAACCTTAATTATAACCGACTTGAAATTTTCGTGTTGCATCGTCTCTCTCTCTCTCTCTCTCTCTCTCTCTCTCTCTCTCTCTCTCTCTCTCTCTCTCTCTCTGGAGCCTAAAATTGACCTTCTACCAGACGACAGAAGGGAGGAAAAGATCAACAAAACCCCATTTAACTCTGCAAGACAAGACGCCACTTTGACTCTCTCTCTCTCTCTCTCTCTCTCTCTCTCTCTCTCTCTCTCTCTCTCTCTCTCTCTCTCTCTCTCTCTCTCTTTTCTATCAGTTTTATCAAGTTCATTTTCCTCGCAAATTTTAAGATCAAGCTTCATTCTTCACCGTTGAGAATTCCCTTCCCTTTCCCTTCCCTTCTTCCTCTTCCCTTATTCCGCATTCTGTTTTATTCCCGGCTTTCCATCTGTATGTTTTCTTTTATATTCACATCCGTAAGTAAAGAAGGGAAGGGGAGAGAGAAATGGCTGCCCGGAATGAGTAAAGGACAGTTGAATGAAAACACACAGGTAGGAGGACGTTCACTAATATTTCCATTTGTTTCCTTCTATTTATCCTGTACTTCCATTCTCTCTCTCTCTCTCTCTCTCTCTCTCTCTCTCTCTCTCTCTCTCTCTCTCTCTCTCTCTCTCTCTCTCTCTCTCTCTCTACATAAGGAGAGGCAAAAAAGGGAAGGGGAGGAGAAGACGAAGACAGAGTATTAAAGATTGGGTGAAGATATGAAGGACACACACACACACACACACACACACACACACACACACACACACACACACACACACACACACACACACACACACACACACACATTTTTATCTCCCTTTATCACCCAATTCTCCCATTCTTCTCTTTTATCGCTCTCTATTCCGCCCTTTTTAATGTTCCTTTTCATGTCCTTTTACTCATTTATTTTCCTGTTCAATTTTCAGGACCATCAAGCAATTATTCTCGCTCCTTCCTTCTCTCTCTTCCTTCTTTTCAGCGCTCCCTCAATCTCCCTCGCCCTCTCCGTCTCTCCATCTCCCTCCTTCCGATCTTCTTCCTCTCCTTCCTTCTGCTTCGACTTTTATTGAAGTTTTTGATCCTCTTCGATTCTTTTATTGGTCTTTCTTGGGTCTCTTATTTGCCTGACTTTCCATTTTTTTCTCTATTTTGTTTACTTTTCTTTTCTACAACTTTTCCCTCGAGTTTTTCCATTACATCTTTCCGCTTCACTTAGCCCACGAATATTTTTCTTCCCCTTCGGCCATTTTACTTCGCTATTTATTCCTGGATTAGTTTCCCGGTTTCCTATTCGTCCGGATAAAGTAGCAGGGTGGGTTCTGATTGGCTGAGCGTGACGGATACTTTGTTTTGGTTGGCGGAATGACGTCGAGCTTCACCGGTACTGTTTTGAATTAGTGAGTCTAAATAAACAGTGGAGATTTTAGTTTCATTATTGTTGTTTAAGTAATTATTTGTACCATATCAAGAATGAATATGTGTATTATCACGGCACACACACACACACACACACACACACACACACACACACACACACACACACACACACACACACACACACTGCAGGCCACATTTCAAGGCCCACCTGGCTAATCCTCAAGTGCTCAGGTAATCCTCAGAGCTTACCGTGAAGGGGGACCTCGAGCGCTCGCCAATTAGGAGCTACGTGGAGACTGCTAGTTAGCGGCTAAAGGGCCATTAGAGCCACGATAACTAGAGATGCAAGATTGCACACCTGACCCACACCTGCTGGTTTGGCTCAGTGGACTTAGCTGCAGCGATACACGAGATGGGGAATAATCTCTGCTAATTCTGGTTCGTCTCCGCCTGATGACACAGATCAGGGGATGATAAGGAGGCCGAGCAGCTAAACGCCTTTACCTAATGGCGGAGTGATGGCCTGCGCTTTAATCAACAAGGAGGGCTAAATGTCTCACAGGTGGCTCGTCTTCCAGCGTTTCAAGGTGGAAGCTTAGAAGTCAGTTTTTTTTTTTTTTTTTAGTTCTTCTAATTAACTGGTCTCGCTCTATCTCATTTCTACTTTTGAAATGAAAGTTAAGAGATTTTTTAATATTTAAACGTCTCCTACTGTTTCAGGGTTGAAGTTAAGAAATCTGATAAACAATTCTATTTTTTTTTTTTTCCTTCTAGTTATTAACCACACTCATTCCGTCTTCTTTTTAATACTGAAGTGAATTATAACGTAATGGGTCAACTCACTCATTTACTGTCCCTGATCCTCTTTTCCCCTTCTTTTATGTGAGTGTAGTATAATAACTTTCATCAGTATTCATGTTTTATTTTTTCTGAGTAATGACTGAATTACATATGCTGCATAATCCTCGTGCCCACCTTGCTTGTAACGTGAAAGCTGAAAAACTTAATTGGTGTGTGTGTGTGTGTGTGTGTGTGTGTGTGTGTGTGTGTGTGTGTGTGTGTGTGTAGGTAGGTAGGTAGGTAGGTAGGTAGGTAGGTAGGTAGGTAGGTAGGTAGGTAGGTAGGTAGGTAGGTAGGTAGGTGGTGTGTGGGTGGGTGGGTAGGTGGATCATTTTTTCTTTCTTTGTGGCTGAGTGTTACGAGTTGACGCGGTGCTCCCAAGACATTGCAGGCTTGTGAGGACTCTGTCTCCGCGCTAATCTCGCAGGTCAATCGGACTGATGGTCTTGAGCCTCAGTCTTGCTATCATAAAAAGATCATAAACCCCGGCTTGATGGCTTCCCTATCAGATTGGCTGCGGGGAGAGGGCGGCTATCTTGTCAGCCGCTTAGTGCGTGTGTTATCGAGATTAAGGACAGAAAAAAATATATAGACATCAAGATGCATATAATAAGGACTATAATCTAATCCCACGTTAAAGTTTTCAATCCTTATCCTCCTAATACATTCCCCGTGGCTGTACTGCTGCTCCCTCAGTCCCTCCATCCCTCCATCCTTCCCTCGCTCCCATCCCCCGCCCTGTCCCCCTCCCCTGTGCTTGGCAAGGCTCCAGAACCCGCCGGCTGGGCCAAACCGAAACACTCTCCCAGGCCCGGCAGGACACACGCCCTCCAGATGAACCTTGCCAGGGCGGCGGAAAAGCAATTGGTGGATGTAAACACTTGCCCCGAGACGAGAGAGAGAGAGAGAGAGAGAGAGAGAGAGAGAGAGAGAGAGAGAGAGAGAGAGAGAGAGAGAGAGAGAGATGTACACCCAACACAAATATGCATACAGACACAACAAACAGACAGACAGACAGACATATCTAGATACATACATACATACATACATACATACATACATACATACATACATACATACATACATACACAGACAGACAGAAAGAAAGGAGAGTCAAAAAGAAACATTTACAAGTAACTGATACAAAACCTTCATAATCACGATACTTTAAATGAAAATTACTACTTTAATTCGTTCAACAAACCTTGCAATCAACTTCGATCAAAATATTCATTAACTATTCATGAAATCACATCATCTCTACCATACACAATTTTCTTTTTTCCTTCCTTTTTTTTTCATTTTGTTTATTTATTTATTTTTTTATTGATTTGTTTGTTATTCTCTTATTTTCAGTTTTCGCTCCGAACGACTCAAAGCTTGTCGTTATATTCATCCCGTACAACGTAATACCGTAATTCTACATTGGTATCGCAGATCAAATTTCGAAACTTTTTTTTGAGGACACGGCGCTTTGAAAAAATATATATACGGTATTTATATATTTTTTCAGTCTCTCTTTTCATCTTAATCCGGCTCAGAGTGGCTGTGGTCTCGCTGGCTCGGTCTGGGCTTCACGTTCAGCCGCGGAACTGGGGTGGATCGGAGCTTCGATTCTGTATGAAGCCTAACGGAAATTCTCTCTTTCTTTTAGAGTCAATTCAGGGGAAGTCGGCAATAAAATCCTCTCAGAAAGGAAACAAATGGTTCGTGAAAATTGAATTGCAAGAGAATGGACGATTCTTAATGGTAAAGATAACTAGTTTTTTACCCACAACTAAAGATCAAATGCAGGAATACAGGGAAAGAGCCAGTAACCAGCCAGGGGTCAGTATGAAGGTCATACGTGAAGAATAGACAGGGACCCAATCGACAGGTCATGATTTAAACCTCTCGTGACCCTCCCTCCCCTTCTTCTTGCCCTTGAGAGCCACGTTCACCCCATCACCTAGACAGGAAATTACCCTAGACTTTGCAGCCCAGTGGAGGAGGGAAAGGCAAGGCGGAGTGTGGGAGGAAATTGGCAAATAGAGGAGCATGAGAAGGAGGGAATAGAGGGAGGGAGTAGAGGGACTAAGAAAAGCATGTTAAACGAAGGAAGGAAGACATGAGTTTAATAAAAAGAGTTTAAGAAGGGAATAGAGAGGATGAATAAAGGAAACTAAGAAAAGCATGTTAAACGAAGGAAGGAAGACATAAGTTAATAAATAGAGGAGTATAAGAAGGAAGGAATAGAAGGAGGGCGTAAAGGGATTAAGGAAAGCATGTTAAACGAAGAAAAGAAAACATGAGTTAATAAATAGAGTTTAAGAAGGGAATACAGAGGGTGAATAAAGGGGGCTAAGAAAAACATGCTAAACGAAAGAAAGAAGAAAAGACTTGAAGGATAAATAGATGAAGATAACAATATAATTTTAAGGCATTTAAGTCGAGGCGGACAAAAAACACAGAACAAAACATAATACAGCGGATATATTTTTTTTTTCTTTCTAAACAGCAAGAAAAAAAAACACACGGCTGCAAAACTTTGATAACAACTAACCGCTGACCGGAACAAAAACAAAACAAGACAGAAACACAAACAAAACTGAAACGCAGCAGAGAATGAAAAAAAAAAAAAAAAAAAAGTGCATATAAAACAGGAGTAGAAGTTTCCGGGCCAAAAACACGCTAAAATAGTAATGACTCCCTGTTATCACCATAGAAACCAACCAACGAACTGCAATTACTGAGAGAGAAAGAGAGAGAGAGAGAGAGAGAGAGAGAGAGAGAGAGAGAGAGAGAGAGAGAGAGAGAGAGAGAGAGAGAGAGAGAGGCGAAGCTATCAAGACGTGAATTCTCAACAAAAATACGAGACATGAAGCCGTGAGTTACTTGGCAAGGAAAAGAAAGTGAGACAGAGAAATAATGGCACAGAGAAAGGATATGAAAACAAAAAATGGGAAAATACGACAAAGAAAAGAGGCAAGGGGACATGGAAAAAAAAAATCCACCCCCCAAAAAAAGTAAGAAAAGCCAGAGAAAAAATGACAAATCAAAACAGGAAAACAGGAAAAAAAAAAAAAAAAAAAAATATATATATATATATATATATATATATATATATATATATATATATATATATATATATATATATATATATATATATATATATATATATATATCCTCAATCACTCACAACAAAAACAATTAAACTCCATAAAAAAAAAAGAAGAATCAAAAACCTCACAAAACTACCACATGAATTTTACCATTACCAACACATCCAAAGAACCATTCCCTAACGAGGCCCTCAGCCCCTCACGCAGCATAGGCCTAACGGAGCACAGTAGACCGTCTTGGATAAAGGGGGTCGCGGGGGATCGTTGGTATCAGAGCAGTAAGGTGAGCGGTGTGGGCAGCATACGATATTTGGGGCCAAGGGACGAGTAAAAAAGGAGAGCTGAGGTCTGGGTGCAGAAGAAGGGGCAGTAATGGCTTCTTCGAGTACTGGGAGGCGTGAGCGGAGTGGAGAGCAGTGCCCGTGTCATCTCCTATAAGCTCGTTACCTTTCCTCCTCAGCTTCACAATCCACAGACGCGGGAAATGATAATCCGCGTCTAAGAGGAAAGATATATGATGTCCGTGGGGTTATGCAGGAAATCTACAATGAGGTAATGGTGTAATTCACGTTTTTGCTTCCTTTGTCCCGTTTACATCGTTGGTTTTCCTTCACAAGTCTAGAAATTCACACTAATAAGCAAAAGGCAAAATTCGTGGGTTATACACAAACTCTTCAATGACAGAGTAATATAGCAATTCACTTTTTTTGCTACTGTCCCATTTACAACAATGGTTTTCTTCGCAGCTCTAAAAAATTCACGCCAAATTATGCAAAAATAAAACCTTGAAATCGTTCACAAAATCTACAAAGAGAGATGACATTAGTTCACTTTTTTTCTATATTTGTCCTATTTAAAACACTGACTTTCTTTCATTACTCTAGATATTCACACCACAATAAATAAAAAAATATATATATACATGAAATGATAAATGATGCCCTTGGAAAATCATAAATAAAATCCACAACAAAGAGAATAACAAAGACAATAACAAAATAACAACCACTCATTTTCTGTCCCTTGACCTCCACTCACAACTCCAGGAATTCGTGTGAAAAAAGCAAGATAAAAGTTGCACGTGAAATAATAAACAATATCCACATCAAAAAAAAAAAGTGAATAAATAATTTTTGTCATTCACTTTTATCATTTCATCCTTTATAAGAACCTTAACTTTCCAACACAGTTCCAGAAAATCTACACGCATTGAAATAATAATAACAGCAATTCCTCCCCTCCCCCACTCTCTCTCTCTCTCTCTCTCTCTCTCTCTCTCTCTCTCTCTCTCTCTCTCTCTCTCTCTCTCTCTCTCTCACACACACACACACACACACAGAAAGGTAAATGCTGACTGGACCCGAAACAAAATCCCCAGCAAAAAAAAAGTAAAAAGACTCATCCTGGCAGCCGCGTTTCTCTCCGTAATACACTGGCGGGGAAAGACTTCATCGGCGCCAGCAGGCCATTTGGAGGCGCGTCCACGCCCTCACTAAGCCACATTCCTAACACGTTCCTCACAATCGCCAAAAATACTGCCGCTTCCAAATCGGCACGTGGAAAAAATGAGCCAGAAGTTGTATAAAAAGTTGGCACAGCTGAGGCCTATTGCGAAGGACCTGAGGGAGCCGCCAATGACCGCGGATCTGGGGCACTACGAGGAGGAGGAGGAGGAGGAGGAGGAGGAGGAGGAGGAGGAGGAGAGGAATGTGAGGCGCACTGGAGGAAGGAGAAGCAAGAGAAGCAAAGTCTTAACGATGTTGAGGGGAAAAAAAAATTGTAGCGAGAAAGTGAGGGAAAGCAAGAGCGTGGGAAAGGAAAAGAAAGTACAAGGAAAAGGATAGGAAGCAAGTAGTAGTAGTAGTAGTAGTAGTAGTAGTAGTAGTAGTAGTAGTAGTAGTAGTAGTAGTAGTAGTAGTAGTAGTAGTAGTAGTAGTAGTAGGGAACAACAATACCAGACAACACTAGACACTAAAGGAAGAAAAAAAAACACACACACAATAAGGTCCTTGGGTGATGGAGGTGATGGTGGTGGTGCAGATGGAGACGGTGATGACAACTTGATTACCCCTAAAATGGTGATAAGGAGGCAGGCGCGGAGGGAGGGAATGACTCATGACTGGTACACTTGGCCAATGACTCACCACAGCCATCCCACATTCTCCTGAACCTACTTTGAAACACTTGAGAGGCGAGTCACTCTCCCCGTAGCTGGACAACGATCGAGTAAATACGGCGGTTTCTATTCCTAGCAATGCGTCAGTAGCTGTGACCGTGTTGGTAAATGGTGCCAGTTAAAACAGTAGGTAGAGCGAGGAAGGAGTTTGTGAGTACGGAGCAGGAGTCTAGTCTGTAATTACCACACGGCACCGGAATTCTGATGATGTGAGAGAGAGAAAGAGAGAGAACCTGGACAAGGGAAGGAAGGAAGAAAGGATGAGTGTTGTTGTTAGTAAGAGTGGTAATGGTGGTGGTGAGGGTGGTAATGATAGTAGTAGTAGTAGTAGTAGTAGTAGTAGTAGTAGTAGTAGTAGTAGTAGTAGTAGTAGTAGTAGTAGTAGTAGTAGTAGTAGTAGTAGTAGAGGAAGAACTAGAAACAGGTTAACAGATAATGACAAAATGATAAGGAGGTAGAACCAGAGAGAGAGAGAGAGAGAGAGAGAGAGAGAGAGAGAGAGAGAGAGAGAGAGAGAGAGAGAGAGAGAGAGAGAGAGAGAGAGAGAGAGAGAGAGAGAGAGAGACCCAACCCCCCCTAAAAAAAAAAAAAAAAAAGCCCCAAACTTAGCAGAAGGCTCCCTAGATATCGGGGAGAAAATTTACCAAAGTTCCCCCTCTTGAGAAGAATCCAAGCCGAGAGAAAATGGAGCCTGGGTGGCGGAGATAACATTGTGTCCTTGGTAGTGACAGAGCTTTGGGAGTGACAGTCCATCATCACCACAGGCCTAGAGATGACGCACACCCACGCCCATTCCCCTTCAGCATGGACACAATAGGCGGCTGAGGGGGACAAGAGAGGGTGCAGTGTGTGTGGAGTGTGTGTAGTGTGTGTGTGTGTGGTGTGTGTAGTGTGCAGGTTAAGAGCGGACGTTTCCCAGCGAAGCGTCACAGAGTACTGGGATTTGCATGAAAATTCACCTAATCCTTCTTCCCTTGCCAGAGGTCTGAGATTAAACAACAAAGGGACATTGATCGGGCAGGCTCTCCTTACGGGACTCCACCACCAGCATGGAGAATAACTACAATTACCTGCTGAAAAAAAAAAAAACAAACATTAAAGAGAGAGACACAGAGACTGAGAGGGAGAGATCCGCACTTGCTTTCCTCCCAACTCGACCCAGCGGAGCCACGGGTGGATACGAGTTTATCTGGCTACACTGGCTACTAGCGGGAATAATCCTCTTAGTGACTCGGGCGCTGAGTTGAAGTTGCTTGTTCGTTTGATGTGCAGCGTAAGTCCGGCGTAAACCTGAAGGAGAGGCATTGTGCACGACGAGCTGCCGAGAATAGGGGGAGGGAGGCGCAGATGAGAAGGATGAGAATGGAGGAGGAAGAGGACCAGGAGGAGGAGGCGGCAAAGGCGTGCCATTAAAGACTGATGGTGAGGAGAGACGGGAAAGAGAAGAGAAGGAGGAGGAGGAGGAGGAGGAGGAGGAGGAGGAGGAGGAGGAGGAGGAGGAGGAGAAGGAGGAGGAGGAGGAGGAGGAGGAGGTGAGAGAAAGATGAAACCTGAGACTAAACAAAATAAAATCATGCAGAAACCAAGAGAGAGAGAGAGAGAGAGAGAGAGAGAGAGAGAGAGAGAGAGAGAGAGAGAGAGAGAGAGAGAGAGAGAGAAAGGGGTGGTCATGCAAGCACAATAGATTATTTTTCGTATATGTGTGTTAGTGTGTATGTTAGTGTGTGTGTGTGTGTGTGTGTGTGTGTGTGTGTGTGTGTGTGTGTGTGTGTGTGTGTGTGTGTGTGTGTGTGTGTGTGTGTGTGTGTGTGTGTGTGTGTGTGTGTGTGTGTGTGTGTGTGTGTATCAGTCCTACTAATTTTCAAGGATCCTCTAACTTTCAGCGTGCAAGGTCTCTCCATTACCAGCATGAAGTATGAACATAGGACATGAAGGCTGACCAGACCCTCCCTCCCTCTCCCTCTCTCTTCCAGACCTTGACCTTCCCTCCTTCCCTCTCCCTCTATCCCTCTCTCGCTTTAACGTTACCTCTCTCTCTCTCTCTCTCTCTCTCTCTCTCTCTCTCTCTCTCTCTCTCTCTCTCTCTCTCTCTCTCTCTCTCTCTTTACTCCCCGCCCTTTCTCCCTTTGTTTTGTAGCTCTTATCTTTGTTCTCCCTTGATTTGTTTCCTGTTCTAACCTTCCCTTGTGTTTCTCCTTCCTTGCTCTGTTCTCTCCCTTTTTTTCTCCCTTTCCTCCATCACTCCCTTACACTGACTACCTCTTTTATTTTTTTCCCCAGCATCTAACCATCTTCCCTCTCTCGGTCTACATTTCCTTTTCACCTCCATCCTTCTTTCCTTCCTCCTGCGCTCCCCTCTCTCTCTCTCTCTCTAGATTCCCGACCTCCCCTCCCCTGTCCATTCCTCCCTTTCCTCTCCACCGCTCTGCTGCTTCCCCTCTTTCCCTCCCCTCTTCCTCTCACTGCAGTAGTTTGATCCCTCCCCTCATCCACTCTCTCTCTCTCTCTCTCTCTCTCTCTCTCTCTCTCTCTCTCTCTCTCTCTCTCTCTCTCTCTCTCTCTCTCTCTCTCTCCCCACCAGCTTCTGTTTCTTTAGTTCTCCATAGCTCTTGTTTTATTTATTTATTTTTTCCTTTGCAAGTTTGATTTCTGAATTGCTTTGAGTCACAAAGGTCCAAAAAATTACATGTTTGAAATAATCTATCCATAAAAAAAGAACGAGTGATGGATTATCCCGCGACCTTCTGAAATATTCACAGCTGGACGTCGAGAGGGAAAACAAAAGCACCATAAGGCAGGGATAAAAATAACCTGACGCTGTTCTCTGCGCCAAAAGAAGAAAAAAAGAGGAGAAAAAAATGCACGTTTGCTAGCAGTAAACATTGAATACCTCACGTAACTTTATCTTTATCTTCATCCAGCAGGTAACAAGTATTCTCCAGCGGCGGCCAAACTTCCCTGGCGGGCGTTGGACTGGAAACACAGACAGACAAAGCAAAGGAGGAAAAAGCGAGAGGGAAAGACTGCCTCCCCTCTTCCCTCCACCGGCCCCTCGTCTCCGGCTGGCTTCCTCTCGCAAGAACAAGACGGATTGAAAGCTTTCCGGTCAGAGAATACACAAAACGAATGACGTGTTTTCCATCATCGTCTAAAAGATTAATAGTTCGGTGATTCGTCCTCCTCCACCTACAGCCCAGAACCCCGCCCTGGAGAACCTCGAGACAGAAAACGGGAAACATGAAATACGAGAAGTTGCATGCGCGTTATCAATGACGTGTTTTTGTGTTGGCGAAAATCCAGGTCAGACACACGCACCGCCTCTCCATGCTGTCTAATGTCTGTGCACTTAACACCTTCTGGCTCAGTTTGTTCCACGCATCCACATCTCCATTCGTGAACTCATTTTTGTCCTTTTTCTTTTGTTAACCTAGTTCTCTCTAGTTTATAACACTTTCATATGCATTAATGTTATTATTCCCAAGCTCTACAACTCTATTTATAAACCAATTTTTTGCTTGTCTCCTTGTTCCAAACCCTGATTCTCTCTAGTTGATAACAGTTCCCACGTATCACTATTATCATGTATTGCTATTATTATCATTCCACGTATCTACATCCCTGCACGTGAACCCATTTTTTGCCTCTTTTTTTTTTATTTAATCTGATTTTACGTAGTTTACAAGCATTCACACGCACCATTATAACCAATTGGACGCATGACACACACCCACCCACCCACCACACTACACACTACACACTACACACATCAACCGTTAATACAACAATCAAACTTTTTTACCTGCACCAACTTTCACACGCAATACATCACTAACCTGATATACTCCCAGATAGAAAAAAAGGAGTATACATACATAAAACGCGCCACACCATTGCAGAGAAAACCGTGTCAGGAATGGAGTAAAAATCACCGCTCACGAACATGCAAGGTATACAATTTAGAGCTCTACAATTTTGCCATTAAAGACGGACGGAGTGAAGCGACGCCCACACCCGCGGCAGGAGGCGGAGGACGCGGGCTGCAAGTTCTCCTCGCCGCCCACTTGATTCCCTCCACTTGCTGCCGAGAGCGATCAGTTTAGAGTTTAGATTCCAAGTACTGATACCTGACAGTAAAGAATTTAAGCGAGGTCTTAGCTTAGTTTGGGGGTAGGTATGTCTCTCTCTCTCTCTCTCTCTCTCTCTCTCTCTCTCTCTCTCTCTCTCTCTCTCTCTCTCTCTCTCTCTCTAATGCGCATGATTACATAACACCACAAAGAGACAGACAGACACACACACACACAGAGACGAGCCAGGAGACATACACAGAATAATAAAACCACAGGCAAGTGTCCGGGATCCATTACCAGGCGCGCAGTGACAGCAGTATCAAGAGGGACACCGCCACCTTAGGACACTTGCTAACGCTACACCACAACCCTCGGCGGCACCTCCTCCATAACACGGCGACACCTTCAGGAGACGAATGCCCCTTCCTTGCCCACCCGCGGTCTTTCCATCTTCACCTTGTTCATGTCTCGATCTGCATCACTCTCCCTCTCTCTCTCTTCCTCTCTCCCTCTTTCTCGTGGTGGTGGGCGGGGCAGTGTAGCAAAAGTTAATCTTCTAAGAGCATTTACTGGTTTAAAAGTGCGTGCCAATAGATTAAAGGAGCGGCCTGTATAAGCCTGTAGGCCAATAATTAATAATAAAGAATAAAGGTAGGCGTAATGATAGAGATAATAGGCGACAGGGAAAAATGACAGGGGATAAAACCACCGGCTTTACGTGAGCTTCCCAACGATATCATGAAGGGGTAATTACACACTGCCGCGCCCGCAGGAGTTACGCGTGTGCTGCTGAGGCTGCCGCTGACTCAAAACCACCACCACCACCACCACCACCACCGCCACCACCAGTACCATCATGACCAGTACTACCACCATCACTACCACTACCACTATCCCTGCCACTAACAATCACGCCGCCAATACCAATTCTAGTATAACCACTACCACTACCATCACCAGCACCATCACCAGTACCATCACCACTTCCTACACCACCAACACCCCTGCCAATACAACTGCCTCTAATATCACCATCACCTTTTCTAGTACAACCTCTACCACTACCACCACCGCTGTCTTCACCAGCAGCAGCAGCACCACCACCACCACTACCAACAAGAACAACAACCAATACAATCACCACCACCAGAGGGAAAAAGAAAAAAAAAGAAAGCACAGTTGAAAATAACAAAAAGAACAATACAAGAAACATAACTACACAAAAAAAAGGCAAAACGAAGAAAAAAATATAAAAAGTAAAATATAAATAAGTAAAAAAAAAAAAAAAAGTTTGAGAATTCTTAATCTTTCCCTGAGTTATGAACGGCCGCGCACTAAGGGACGCTCAGAACTGGAGCCTAAATAACACTGCCGCCAGAAGGATAACAATTAGAACAAGTTATAAGGGAGTAATAGGAGAGTATGTGATTGTTCTCCTCGCCCTGTTCTGTGTTACCAAACCGGATCACAGCGACCCAATTGACGCGGGAGATAAAATTATAAAGATATCAGTGAAATATATATGAAGTTTTCCCTCCCCAGTGTTTTCCTTCTCTATATATGAAATTTCCAGTCTCTTTCTTTAATCTCTCTCTTCCACTTATCACTTCTTTCCGAATCACAGAATCCTTTTTCCTCGTAATCTCTCTCTCTCTCTCTCTCTCTCTCTCTCTCTCTCTCTCTCTCTCTCTCTCTCTCTCTCTCTCTCTCTCTCTCTCTCTCTCTACCAAGGTCACAGTGATAATTAATAGCAGTCAGTATTGTCAGACCGGCTATTTACCTATCAAATATCCACCCCCACCATCATCATCAGCTCTTTCTTCCCTTTGCTTTAACCTTTCCCCGTCTACTCTTCATCCTTCTGAATTATCTCCCTCTCCCCTCGCCTCTCCCTTTCCTCTCACTTATCTCGTTTGTCTTCTACTCTCTCTCACCTTTGCCAAGCAGGTGTTTTCATTTTTCTACCCCCCAAAAAAAAGTAAGAGAAAGAAAGTCTAACGTTTTTCCTTTTTTTACACCTTTTTAACCTTAATTATTATCTACAGGGTCTATTTCTAAGCGATTATTCCCTGTATAATAGACCCTATGACCACCGTTTCTGGTTGGTCTTATCTGCCTTTTCTTCTCCGGCACTCGTCCGCTATCGCCTTTACCTTCTACTTTATCACAGTGTAAGGTTCATTTCTCCTCTTCAATGGTCCACAATTTTCCCTCCAGCTATATATAGGGCAGATATTTCTCTCTGAGTGAGGGAGAGTGTTCTGCCGGCCTCTCACATCCCTCTTCCTCTCCCCCTCCCTCTTTCTCTTTCTCTTTCTCTCTCTCTCTCTCCCACGCACTCTCACATACAGGGTCAAAAGTTTGGCAGGAAATGGGAATAACTTCTAAGGGTTTATATCGCAGCAGGGACACGTGCACTACTTGAGGGTGAGCTCTCTCTCTCTCTCTCTCTCTCTCTCTCTCTCTCTCTCTCTCTCTCTCTCTCTCTCTCTCTCTCTCTCTCTCTCTCTCTCTCTCTCTCAAAAATATAGAGAAATTCCTTCTCAAAAAACAAATAAACTGAATATAAAAACTAAAATAAAACTAATAAATAAATGCAAGAACAAAGACAAAAACAACAATAATACCTGCACCATATATCAGGTAACACAATGGTTGAAATTCTGTAGTTCTTCTCCTCCCCTTCTCCATCACAAATAACAAATGAGTAAACAAACAAGTTCACCACCCATTAAAACTGGAGAACAAAACAAAGAGTCGATACAAGAACCACAATCACAATCCCATGAAATACTAACACAAAGACACATTTAATTTTAGGTTCAACAATTCCCCTTAAAAAAAAAAAAAAGAAACCAAGACCATCTTAATAAGAAATCTGGAACATAAGAACATACAAGAACAACGACAAGAACCACACAGAAAACAGTTAACCAGAATCCTGCACCTACACAAAACCCACCCAAAAAAATAAATAAATAAATGAATCAAAACAAGAAAAAACAAGAAAAAAAAACAATGAAACACCAATACCCAAGAAAACACACAAATAAACAACAAAAATCAACAAAAACAAGACCCACTAAATATCACAAGCAACCACTGCTCACCACACATCGGACCACTAACTTAACCGAGGACTCAGCAACCCACCCAGCGACACCACGCCAGCAAACCAATGGAGGTCGTCGCATTATGGATTACAAGTCGCCTGGATATAAAGCACCCGGTAATTCGTCTCACTCAAAGGCGCCCTGATATCCGAAGAGGGAGGGCGCGCGGGACAGGGCGGGCGGCTGGGGAGATAACGCACCGGGAAGGGAAGAGACAAACCCCAAGACCGGAGACGCGCCCTTGCTATCAACGACACCAGCGAGTTTGATTCATCGCCCGATCCACAATCATCGCAGTTTTTGGATTACTGTGAGACGAAGGGGAGGAGGAGGACAGGAGGAGGACGAGTGGAGGAGGAGTGGGGATAGGAGGGGGAGAAGGACAGGAGGAGGACAATAGATCGATAGTAAGGGAGGAGTGTCATGATGTATATAAAAAGCAATATAAAAAAAATGCTATCTGGTAAAAACTGAATGGAAAATCATGATTGGCTAACGAAAATGAAATGAGAAACATGAAAACGAAAAGTGACAACAGAAAACTATTAAGAGCATACATGACAAATATATAAAAAAATAAATAAATAAATAAAATACAAAATAGTTATTACGCGAGAATAGAAAGAAAAGAAAAACCTCGTTATTGATAATATAGAAAACAACAAAACGCAAAACAATTTCAAACAAAGAAAAAAAAAAGAGAAAATATTAACCTCTGAACGTGCAAAAATCACTTATAACAATACGAACAAGAATAAATCAATGAAATGCAAAAAGGAACACTGATAAATATATATAGATCACTGGAGATGGCGCAAGAAAAGATAGGGGAGGACAGGGAAGGGCATGGAGGGCAGAGAAGGAATGAGATGGGTAAGGGTGGGCAGAGATAGGTGGGGATGGACGGAAGCAAGGATGGAATGGGCATGGTACGAGGAAATAAAGCAGAAAGAGATGAAAGGAAGGATAAACAGCGGAACGAGAGAGAGAGAGAGAGAGAGAGAGAGAGAGAGAGAGAGAGAGAGAGAGAGAGAGAGAGAGAGAGAGAGAGAGAGAGAGAGAATCAGTTTGGCGTTTCAAATTCGTCATA
The DNA here is from genome assembly GCF_035594125.1 of Scylla paramamosain. Taxonomy (NCBI): domain Eukaryota; kingdom Metazoa; phylum Arthropoda; class Malacostraca; order Decapoda; family Portunidae; genus Scylla; species Scylla paramamosain. The sequence goes on from NC_087185.1 coordinate 3,603,760, forward strand.
GTGAGATAATAGATCGAAGAGGTCTTTGTGTGTGTGTGTGTGTGTGTGTGTGTGTGTGTGTGTGTGTGTGTGTGTGTGTGTGTGTGTGTGTGTGTGTGTGTGTGTGTGTAGGTGAGGGAGGGAGTGTATGGAAATGTCAAGGTTCACGACATCTATTGCCGACAAAAATACGTGAACTAAAAATTCTAAATCTTTGAACTGCAATCCTAATCAAATAAAATCCATCCTGAAAATCCCCGCCAGAGAGCAGAGAGAAGACCAAAGATCCAGGATGATTAAATGTGCTTTTAATAATCCTCCGCCATCACACGATTCGCGAAATTAATGTGCGAGAGAATCCTTTTTTATTACTTTTCCTTCAGAGTGCAAGCAAGTTCTCTCTCTCTCTCTCTCTCTCTCTCTCTCTCTCTCTCTCTCTCTCTCTCTCTCTCTCTCTCTCTCTCTCTCTCTTGTTCTGCTACTACAACTACTATATTTTTTTTGTCATCTTATTGTTATTTGTCGGTGTAAGGATGGTTAAAACTCTCTCTCTCTCTCTCTCTCTCTCTCTCTCTCTCTCTCTCTCTCTCTCTCTCTCTCTCTTGTTCTGCTACTACAACTACTATATTTTTTTTGTCATCTTATTATTGTTATTTGTCGGTGTAAGGATGGTTAAAACTCTCTCTCTCTCTCTCTCTCTCTCTCTCTCTCTCTCTCTCTCTCTCTCTCTCTCTCTCTCTCTCTCTCTCTCTCTCTACTACTACTACAATCACTATAATTTCGTTATTATTAATGCCAAACTACAGAACGCACCTTTCTCACGGCACTCTGAATAAAATATAGATACAAAGGAACAATAAAAGGCCTACAGGGAGATCAAAAAGGAATATCAGCATAAAAAACACAGATCAGACAAAGGAATTAGACCCTACAAGCGGCGGGGCGAGACACGTGGTTAGGGGATTAATACATTCAGTGAACCTTTGATACTGAGTCATGCCATCTTGGGGAAAGGGAATCGGAAGGGAATCGGATCTTGTCATTACGCGGGTATAATGAAAGAAACGCGGGAGATTTACTACGTGAATTAATGCTCCGGGACAACAAAATATTAACATAAAGCACGGGAATAAAATAGTCCCCGCATCCTTTGATCAAATGGTCGTATTTTCCACGAGGGGCAACAAAAAACGGGAGGCACAAATCATCCTCTTGGGGGACGACAGTCAGAGGGAAACCTTGTCATCATCCAACTATAAGGAATTGAAACCCATACATTTACCAATAATCCTAACCCTTATACAAAAAAGCCACCGTGGTGCTCTGTCATTACCGTCACGCGGGGAGGGGAATCGAACCCTGGGACAAAAAAACAGACAGGAAAGAAGTAAAAAAAAAGTAATACAGGAAATCGATCTTATTAAAACTGCGACATTAGTAACTTGACACCTGTATCCATTAGAGGCGTCTGGGCGGCGGCGACAGGTAACAGGCCGGCCGTAACCTGCCGCGGGCCACCTAATGCACTGATAATGGTCGGCGGAAGGCTCTGGCCGGTCCTGTCTTGGCTCATAACCTGCCGGAGACCCTCAGGAGTGCGGCAGGAGCAGACACAAGCTATAATTTACAGTCTGCGATGAAACCACAGCGTGAGGGAAGCCCGGGCCAGGCCAGGCGAGGCGAGGCGGGGACACGGCAAGGCGCTCCGGGATGTTAGCCAGAGTTATTTATTCATTTATTTATTTATTTTTCCAATGGTGGTGGGTGTGTGCTATAGCTGTTGTTGTTGTTGTTGTTGTTGTTGTTGTTGTTGTTGTTGTTGTTGTTGTTGTTGTTGTTGCTGTTGTTGTTGTTGTTGCTGTTGTTGTTGCTGTTGTTGTTGTTGTTGTTGTTGTTGTTGTTGCGTTGGGTGTCCTTGTTTAAAGGTCACTGTCAAGGAGTGGTTTAATATTAGTTTCTAGTTTTGTTTTCCCAAATGAATAACGAAATTATTGTTAATATCGCACTATTGTCTTGAGGGAGAGTGAGTTGTATTTATTCATCTTACATTGAGCTTTTAGGATAACGCTATTCTGACTAAAATATAAGCAATGTGCAAGAGAAAAGAAGAAAAGAAGAAAAGATGTTAAATATTCGCATTACTCAACACACGAGCAAAGGTAAACGTTGAAATTACAAAACATTTTCTCATTTTCGTATCATGAAGTATAGAACAACAAAGAGGAAACGCATTTAGGTCATAAAACAATTTCCCTGGATTACAAAGAAGAACATTAAAAAAAAAAAGAAAAGTGCGCGGTAATTATCTTATGTACTGTTAGCTTGGTCACAGTACCTCCTCTCCCACTGGCGGCTCCCTGCAGGCCTCCAGTGGCTCCTCCCTCTTAATGACAGGCGTGGCTCAACTTACGGCCAAAATAATTACTTTCTTTCTCGTCTACGTGGACACGAAACTATTTAATTAATCACAACGTTCAGGGGACTAGACGTGATGAGATGGCCCGCGTGTGTGTGTGTGTGTGTGTGTGTGTGTGTGTGTGTGTGTGTGTGTGTGTGTGTGTGTGTGTGTGTGTGTGTGTGTGTGTGTGTGTGTGTGTGTGTGTGTGTGTGTGTGTTAGGGACCCTTCTTCAGGAGAGTCACCTCCTCTTCTGCACTCCTCATCGTTATCAGTCGAGTAACTAGAACCCTTGGAGCCTTGGAGTACGTGAGGCAGGAGTACCACAGGGTGAGGGTCCGCTCGAAGTGGCTAGAAGAAGGTCAGATTAGACGCACTCCCTCGTGACTTAAGTGATCGAAGCAAAGCAAACAGGTCACAAGAAGGTGAATTTCAGAGCAATTTTTAGCTATCAATGCTCCGTCAATACTGCACTATGATTATACACAAAGGCGTGCTGGACTGAAAGGCATTATGGAATCAATACCACTTCGCTGAGGAAAGAGTAAGCAAATGTAGGAAAAGAGCTTAAGTCACGAGGATGAATAAATAAAAATAAGAAATGACTGCTCGTTCTGCCAGGTGGAATATTGCATCAGAGTCTTAGTCACTGATAAAAGACGCCATGTAAATGCAAGACTCTGATGCAACTAGACGTCTTATGTAACACTTATTTCCTGGCGAGTCTCTAGTGTGATAGTGAAAATTATTCCACTATGAGCTAAAATCCAAGCCAAGATCTACGACTGAAATTCAAACTTCAAGATTATGAAGGTGTAATATTAAAACTCAGGCGTCTGGGAAGTGTGTGTGTGTGTGTGTGTGTGTGTGTGTGTGTGTGTGTGTGTGTGTGTGTGTGTGTGTGTGTGTGTGTGTGTGTGTGTGTGTGTGTGTGTTTATTTATTGCATTTCAAGGTTTATGACTTTATGAGCCATTTCCTTATCTTCTTTTTTTATGAATCTTCAAGAGAGCTATACGAATTGTGTGTGTGTGTGTGTGTGTGTGTGTGTGTGTGTGTGTGTGTGTGTGTGTGTGTGTGTGTGTGTGTGTTAGAGTGTCTTTCTCACCTAAGTCAATAACCTGAAACTATTCCATACTCTCTCTCTCTCTCTCTCTCTCTCTCTCTCTCTCTGTCTCTCTCTCTCTCTCTCTCTCTCTCTCTCTCTCTCTCTCTCTCTCTCTGGGGCGAAGGTAGCGACATAACACGGCCATTTAGACTCGGGTCAGCGGCGGTTCATCAGGCTGACGTCGGCGGGCAGTTAATACCGCTGCAGCCCCGCCACCAGAACCCAGCGAGGGCACGGAAGCTGTTTCGTCGCCGTAAATTTATCGTAATGCCGACAGCGTAGCGCGACGCCCTCTAATTTCCCAACCACTCAAATGCAGTATATCGGTGAGGTAATATCACCTACACTCGCACACACTGAGTGGCTCTATTGCCTGTCTAGATATATTGCTTGCCATCCTGCATTTCATTAGCTAATACATCACACTCACTCTCTCTTTCTCTCTCATGTATATGCGGCATTAGGTCTTTTTGTTCTTGCCAATGTCCCGCGGTAGTATTGGCACTCCGCCCTACGTGGTGTTCCCGTGGGCCGTGAGCTGCTCTAGGGGGAATGTAATGCGAGGGTAGAACGTTCTCACAGTACTATGGTGTAGGACATTGAAGCTTTTTTGTTGTGGTGAGTGGTGTGTGGGAGATGGATGGAGTAAGAGAGAGAGAGAGAGAGAGAGAGAGAGAGAGAGAGAGAGAGAGAGAGAGAGAGAGAGAGAGAGAGAGAGAGAGAGAGAGAGAGAGAGAGAGAGAGAGAGAGAGAGAGAGAGAGACGCAATGACATGTATCAACAATAATATTACATCAACTATTCCAAGTGCTTTGTTGACAGCTTCTCCTCTCTCTCTCTCTCTCTCTCTCTCTCTCTCTCTCTCTCTCTCTCTCTCTCTCTCTCTCTCTCTCTCTCTCTCTCTCTGACCGTACCAGTGCTCTTCCCAGGTCAGTCACCTCTCCCAGTCATCAGTCTCCAGAGGTCAACACTCCACACAATCAATACTGACAATCTCCCAAACTATCCTAACTATCCTAAAATCTTCTGGTCTTCGTCACCCAATCCCCCCCTCCCGACACATACATACATACATACATATATACATACATACATACAAGGGATGAGTTAACTTTTAAGCTCCCAACAGTAATATTCGTGAACAGGAAGTATTCGTATCAATAAATTTTCCCTCCCCCGCTCCCTCCTTTTTTTTTTTTTTTTTTTTGTAATGGACGCAAATTTTCTACCAATTAATTTGCAGAGTTGTGTGAGGAAATTAGCAGTCATCGTGTCGACAACAATCCAACGTCAGAGTTTAATAAAGAGGAAATATTAGCCACTAAATTCATCGCTAATATACTACCTACATTTATTTTTTTTACCTCAAATAAAAAAAAAAAAACACGCACACACACATTGCACATTCTCACTCATGAAAAAAATAAATAAATAAATAAAACACCACAGAATATCCACATCAGCAAAACAAACACAACCACAAACACACATACACAAACATGAACCCACATGAATAAAAATACCAAGAGAACGAACGATACAACAGAGGACAATGACTCGACAGTGACTACAATGAGCACACCACTATTCAAGCAGCAGACAACGTCCCCAAAACTTATTTAATACACGATGGAACTGGAGTAAAAATTGCCAGGCTCGGGACATCACTCAGGGCTAAAGTTGGTACAGTTTTAAGGCCATAATTCCCTCTTGGTTAATATGCATCGGGGCCACTGAGCGCTGGAGCCACGAAGGAAGGAGTAAAAGCCATGGTTGAGATGTCAGTTTACATATGGTGCACTCTTCCATCATGGTGAGTGGTTTTTTTTTTCTTTTTCTTTTTTTTTTCTCTTTTTTTTTTTTTCATGAGTACCCCGATTACTGGGAATCTATACATCGTGTGGTTTTGTAAGGACTGTCGGTGAATGAAAGGACTTGACTGTCTTTTCCATACTGTTTTTTTTTTATCTGCTAATCTTTTCTTCTTTTTTTTTTTTCTTATGAGTAGTCTGATTTGCTGGGAATCTATACATGGTGTGGTTTTGTAAGGACTATCAGTGAATTAAATGACCTAACATTTTTTTTTTTTTTTCAATACTACTCCTTTCCTCTGTTACTCCTTTCCCTCATATCAAATTTTCCCTTATACTTGAGTCCTCTGATCTGAGAATCTATAAAGGGTCAGGTTTTGTAACGTGGCTGTCAGTAAATAAGAGAACTATTTCACTGATATCTAACACATGGTCCCTTAATTATAAAACAACTCTGAGGCATTTCTTCTACAGCTACAAGAAAGCATTACACTGCATAGACATAAATACTGGAAAAAAAAATCATCATCTAATCATTTAATATCTTTTTATCTCGTGTGTCAAGATTCTGCACAGTTTCTTTCGTAATGTGACTTGTAAATCGCAGTGAAATTAGTAAGACTGAGAAAGAAAATACACAAAACTCAAGGAAAAAAGTGCGGCAGGTTTCTGGACATGAGCAGGGCTGTACAAAGAGGAGGGAGGGGAGTGCAAAACGTACAAGAGATAAAAGCGCTAAAGGAAAAGGAAAAGTACGATGAGTGATAAGTGTAATCGACTCTTAATGAAAGACTGCGGAGTAAAATACGAGGCGGGGAAAACGCGGGGAAAAATATTAATGAACACGCCATGAATTCACAAAGATGATGGAGGAAGATCAGAAACGAGGAAATTATAAATAAGATAAGAAACGAGGGTATATGACAGAAAAACCTGATATCACACACGAGGAAAATTTGAGATTAGACGCGAAATTAACGTAATTGTGAGTAGCAAAAATAAATTCACTCACTGTTTGTTAGGAATTCTATAACAAGCATGACGTGTGTGTGTGTGTGTGTGTGTGTGTGTGTGTGTGTGTGTGTGTGTGTGTGTGTGTGTGTGTGTTTAAGAAGATTAATCATTCTAAACCAATAAACCTATGTTCCTTAATCCACTGGGAGATAAAAAATACATTAATATCCAGCACAAAACAAAAGCACCGGAATAAAACTAATACACGTGTAATTTAGCGACCATAGTGAGGGGGAGTGGCCGCGGCTCAAGGGACATCAAAAGAGCAGTGGGTTTGTAAAGATATTAAGTAATTACACCCGTCCTTTGATGTGCAATGTGCCCCAACACATAACCATAATAACTATAGGAGGGTGTGTACGTATTGTTACCCATGTACGTGTGTGTGTGTGTGTGTGTGTGTGTGTGTGTGTGTGTGTGTGTGTAGGTGGCAACTCACTGCAGTCTTTACGTGCATGAGTGGTGGTTCAGAGCGTTGGTTTTGTCTTAAGGGAAGGGAAGGTGGTGGTGTCTCTGTTTACTTGTTAATGAATGCTGAAGTTGATAGACTAATTAAGTGATTGACTGACTGATTAACTGGCTGACTGGCTGACTGGCTGACAGGCTGATTGACTGACTGAATGACTGAACAACTGACTAACTGAATGACTGAACAACTGACTAACTGAATGACTGAACAACTGACTGACTGAATGACTGAACAACTGACTAACTGAATGACTGAACAACTGACTGACTGAATGACTGAACAACTGACTGAATGACTGAACAACTGACTGACTGAATGAATGATTTTAAACAGCCACAACAACTGGTTCATATACTTAACAATAGAGGGAAATGAGGTAAGCTACAAGCAGATAGTCCCTAAATAAAACACATCTACCAATATCCAGCTGTTATATGTATCCATAATTTTATAATAATCTTCTAAAGCTCCCGTAACACCTCGAAAAAATATAAATGAAATAAAATAAGATAAGGCAGGTTTAAATAAGCTAAGGGAAGTAACACCCATTAAGACTACTCCCTTAATCCCAGGTGGCTTAAATAGAGTCTAACATATGGAATAATCATAAGAGTCAGGTGCAGGTGAGACGAACATCAAGGGATACAATATACAAATGTCGTGGAGCTGAGGAGGGTGTGTCCCCGATCCTCACTCCTATCAATGATTCATATCCTTTGATCGCGTTTTTTTGTCCCTTGGGTTTCAGCTGTCTTGACTTTGTAGTGGTTTTTTTTTTTAATTCGCATGTTGATTTTCCTTTGTTATGCTAATTATGAAAAGAGTGATTTTTGTGCACCTTTCCTGGAATCGAAGGAATGAATGTGTAATTTATTTTGCTTTGTGTATATCTAAGTATCAGGTCATACTTGAAATGGCACAGCAAGCGTAGTAAGATATATTCCTAAGAAAAAAAAAAAAAACACAAGAACAAAGATTTATTCCTGGTACATAAAAACACAAGTCACACAAACTACGTGTCAACACCACACACACATTCTTGAGCTTACAATCACCACGTCAACAATACACACTTGACACCTTTCCAGGAACAAGAGCTAAAAACTTTCCGTCCGTCCCCCATCCCCGTACACTCCCTGCCAGCACCCATGGGCCAGGAGCACCCAGGGGAGGCGGTAGGTCGAGCACAACTTTCAAGATAAATCCATAAAACAGGGTAAACGTGGCACTAACACCGCCAGCCTCTCAACAACTCTACTAAAGAATAAAATATGTCGATAAGAACCATATTTTTCACATTTACTTTATCTAGAAATTCAATTCGAAACGGTGCAAAGGAGGCAAAGTCGCATTCACGCCGTATATCAGACAGGAATTGGTCAAAACAGCGGACAGGTGCTCGGAAGTGCCAATACGTAATACTCGCACGGATATTTATTGATCTCAGTGGCGTGATATTAAAGTGTCGAGCTAAAGAATTGACTACGGCAGGCTGAGAGATGGACCGACTGGCGGAGACACAGAAACGTACCAGTGTCATATGAATACTGGTTCTTGGTACTGAGTGATTCTAACCCGTCAAACTGCTATGTTCTTTATGATTACCTTTTAGCTGTGGTGAATGTCTTAATATGGCAGTAAGTGAGAATCTGTAATGTTGTAAATAGCTAACTGAACAACCTGGCAAACTGTATTCTTCCTCTTAATTTCAGTTATTTCTTTGTATTCCCCTAACCTTTCCACATCTTTGTTTGTACATCTATTATGCATCTTTCTCAATAAAAACCTGAAACGTGTAATGCAGCTGTGATGTGTGGTGTCCTGGTGCAGTACGATAATGCAATGAAGGTCTCCCAATGCAGTGATTTGTGTTAAAATGTCGCACACTGCAGGAATAGCAACGCAGGACACAGGTGCGGCGTGGCAAGGCGGTGCGGTGCGTATATTTACCTAGTGATGACAGTGCGCTGCTCTTATTTACATCTACCTGTTTTATTTATTCACCTCTATTACTAGCATGTATTTCACGTCGCCCGGACTCCATTACCGCGCCGCCCTCACCTCCTCCAACACTCCCCCCTCCTGCCCTCCTGTTTCTCATTCTTTTGCAGGTTCTTTTATCTGGAGCAGCGCGTGGGACGTCAAGGGGCGGGGCAAGCATTTCCTCCCTCATGAAAGACATAACAATTCATTCCTGGTTTTACATTACCCGTCATGCACCTTCTTGTCACCCCTCCCACCCCCCAACCTTAACCCCTCCCTGACTGCCTCCGCGCCTCATCGCCTCCCTCACAGCACTCCTTGGTCATAACATTTACTTTCCTTCATGACACACGCAAAATTTTAGTCCTGTGTCATGCACGTTCCCCTCACGACACTGTATCGTACACTGCGCGCTGCCAATTATCTAAATGAGTGTTACACAACGTCTCTTTATCTATAGTACCTGTAATAAAGGATCCCCCGTGGCAAGGTAAGGGAAGAACAGCCATAACGCTCCCAAAATTACACCTAGATACACGCCATACATGTTTCCAAGCGTGGCAACATACCCAAGTAATTCTTCGCTACCACGAACACTACGGTAATCCCTATCATTCCCTCCCTCACGTCCCCTCACACGACGCTACGGGGAAAAAAAATTATAGCATAAAAAAAAGTAGTGAAAATATAGCGCCATTAAGGCCGGGAACATGAAATAATGAAGACCAATAACAAGGCCATGAAAAAGAGGGGGAGCAAGAACACCAGTGAGGAACATGAGGTAATGGGAGGAACATACGCTGATGGGGAGCCCGAGCAAGGTAGAATGCAGGTAATGAGATACCATTTGGCGGCCTACCTGTGTTATTTCACCGGTGGCCCTGTGACCCATCCCGCCTGCTGGACATTTAGCCACAGTAGCGACTAATGATTACCACTTTGGGTCTCCTGCGCTAGAATGTCAATTGCGCAAACTTGTGATTCAGCATAATTAAGCGCAGCGCATACACTGGATTATAAATGAAGGGAGAGTGAGTTTTTTGACGATGAGAGAGAGAGAGAGAGAGAGAGAGAGAGAGAGAGAGAGAGAGAGAGAGAGAGAGAGAGAGAGAGAGAGAGAACAAATGGTAGTGACAGCGACAAAAAAAAGAACAAAAAAGCATCACGAAAGCTCAACACAGTATTTTTTTTTTCAACTCTTTCCTATTCTGGTGAAAGCGACATTAGGAAATTTTTACTAAGGAAACACGCGGGCCAGCAGCAGGAATTACACATGCATTACGCGCTAGCCTGATCCAATAACAATATGGAGAAGCGCCATAATGGAAACCCCGCCACAAAAAAGGCAATAAAAATAGTGAAACATCAAATAAAAGTACATCTGTCAGTTACGATTCCGAGCGGCCTTTTTCTCTCCCCTCTCCCTCTCTCCACCCTCACTCCACTCTGCACGGGGCTGGAGAGGGCGGGGGGGAGAGGCGGGTGCAGAGGGAGAGGGATGAAGAGGTGAAGGGGGAAGAGGGACATGTACCCAATATTGTAAATTAATAACATGAATCTTCACAACCCCCACGTTTTATTTTTGGACTGCAAATAATAAAGCAATCAAGAGTAATTTTTGTCTTGAAATTAATATTGATACTCGTCCTCCTACTACTATTACTACTATTACTACTGCTACTATTACTAAGGGTACAGTACTGGTGCTACTTCTGTGTGTTAACAAGCACAGCAGCTCGTTATGCCAGCAATAATATCACTTTACAAGCTAATAACACGAATTTATTAGATCATCATGCTGTCCTCATTCAATGTACGTATTATAAAACAATAGCAACAATTACCTTTTAACATATGGTCACCTCTTTTTAGAACATGGTCATAATTTTGCTATGAATTTTAAATAAGGATGGGAATGATATCGTGGGATTTAATTTTAAACATCAATGGATTATTAGAAAAAGACTGAAGGATTACAGGCAGAAAGAGCGCCATGATCACATTAAATAAGGATAAAAAAAAAAAAGGTGAAATATCTGAATCTATACAAAACTTTAGTACTGTGTAATTTTCCAGTAACTTAAGAATGTCCCAAACTTTATGAACATTCGGTAGTTTATGTTCAGGAAACACACAAGTTTCTGTAAAAAGTTTTATGTCGTCACATATATAATTTATTGGTGATTTGTACGTATATTTGATTGTTGGTGAAATCTTCCTCCTACTACAACCATTACTACTACTACTACTACTACTACTACTACTACTACTACTACTACTACTACTACTACTACTACTACTACTACTGCTACTACTACTAACATGACTTTAATATCGTACCCACAGGTTGCAAAAAAAGAAACACGTCGAAACCCCAAAGGGAACTCAACACCACCACCTCCACAATAACACCAATCCTATTATGGGAATATGAAAACAGACATAAACAGAAGAATGTGGACAGTCCTCAAAAAGAGGTAAATGTCATTTCACTTCACACACACACACACACACACACACACACACACACACACACACACACACACACACACACACACACAGGCCATAAACATAACTGAGGGGGAAAAAATATAAAACTGCAGGAAACATAAAAAAAAAGTATCATATTACTATCCTTTAAGTTAAATTTTCAATACAAGGGACTGCTTCATTTCTCCGCCACTAGATGGAACCTCTCTGAGACCTTTCAACCCCTTCCCCTCACACCTCACACTTTCTCTCCCTCATACTTGTAAATTATACTTCTTCCCATTCCATCTTGTCCTTGTGTAGGCGTGTGTGCTTGTGTGGGTGAGTGGATGTGTGTGTGTGTGTGTGTGTGTGTGTGTGTGTGTGTGTGTGTGTGTGTGTGTGTGTGTGTGTGTGTGTGTGTGTGTGTGTGTGTGTGTGTGTGTGTGTGTGTGTGTGTGTGTGAGGCATTTTCTGTTGCAAAGTATATGTATTTTGTCTGGTTATGGTGAAAATAGCGGAAAACATCATTGTATCTTCATAATAAACACTTGGGTGAGCCTTGACGCAAATCCTCCCAGTACACAATTTATTCTGAGTGTAAATGTCCCACAAAACTGCGGCTCAAGAAAAGAAGCGAGAGTGTTTCCATTTTACAGATATTTACGAAGGGTTCCTCGCTCCCCTCTTACTTTCTCCTTTTCCTTCAACCACAACCATTTCTGCTACTCCTGCTACTCCTCCTCCTGAACTGTTTTGCCTTATTTTTTTATTTATTTATTTTATTTATTTATTTATTTTTCCTAATAGAGCGTTGTAAGGACATTAAGGGAATATGAAGAAAAATTGTTAAGTGAAATTTTAACATACTCTCTGCCGGTAGATTAAAAAGAAAGAGGAGTACTTTAGTCACAATCTCTGATTTATATCTATTAGCTATTGAAAATAATTATTTAAAAAATTAATAAAATAGACAAATTATATAATGTTCCTACAAAAAAAGCAGGGCAAGGAAATAAAAGTAAATATTTACCTCATAATTATCCTTATCGTTAACTCGAAGTATGTTCTTTTAAGCGACTTGTTTTGAACTCAGCATCATCCGATACACATTTACCTTAACAACTTAACAGGATAATAGGAAACCCCAATTATGTTATTACTGGCAGACGTTATTTTCTTCTTTTAACTCTGAGCACCACTCGATACACATTTACCTTAACCTCTACCTAAACATTTAGACATTAACAGCAGAAAAAATTAAAGAAAGGGAGCAACAGAGGAAAGACTAGCATAGGAAAACCCTACGCGGATCACACACCACATTTGAGTAAAAGAACCAACCTCGGGACCAGACGGACGCCCACACCAGACACCCATAATCAGAACATCGCCACGAGCACTCAGACACTCAAACACTCGCGTCGAAACGAATAATCCCTGTACTCCTGTCTCAATAATCCACGGGAATAATTAATGACGGAGGCCATAATTAAAAGGATTACTTCAAAATTCATTAACAGAGTAAATTACCCATTCAGCAGGTAGGTCAGGGCAGTGTTATGATGCAAACCGGCTTCATTAACCTCCCAGGTACACAAAAGGTATATAAATGGTTCGGTTAATTCATTTTTTGAGATGCACTCTTATTACATGCGAATTAATTAGTTTTCGACAGCCATAAGAGAGAGCTAGTGTGTTTGCTCTATTTGTTGTATTTGCTGTTATACGCGATATGCATCCCAGTCAAAGGATCTCACAGGGAAATTGTTTGCATGTAAATAGTTGTAAAGGAAATTACTCAGTTGCAAATACGAAATTAATGGACTTGTGTATATGCAGGAAAACTTCTCACAGGGAAAGATTTTATGTTAATTAGTGCGTCAGATATTAGACACGGGAAATGGTAAGAAATGGCAAGTAATGAAGACATGTTCATAACAGCAGCGGAAATGACTTGCTGAACAAATAAATAAAGTAACAAATTTTTAAATGTTTGATCCTTAAACCTTTTCACTTTAACATTCAAAGCACTGTAAAATTTGTTTCCATGGACACAAAAAACAAATGATAGATCAGGAAGTTAGTTTTGCCTTTTCGAAATTACAGAACCATTTAAGAGACTAGAGTACAAAAAAAAAGGTTAAATAAATATAGATAATAATGGGAAAAAGAAAGAGTTAAGCTTTGAGAACACCACGAAAACAAATAAATTATTTTATGAACGTTTCCTGCTTCAGCGACAAAGTAGTTTGGAATAGTGACCCCCACGAGATTTTAAGCTTCAATTCAGACTTACTCCCTCAAATTCATATCAATGCATTACAGTTCCCTAAGAATAAAACGCTCAAATGCTTCACGCCACGAAAAATTGAGGGAGCATGGGAGCAGAAAAAGGCCGAAGGGGTATTGAATTAAACTCCTGAAGTTAAAACGAAGTGAAAAATGCAACTGAGAGATTCGAGTTCCTTGTTTGTCGCCGGTGTCTGGTTCCGGCTGGGGAAATCAGTCGCATAAAAGGGTTATGGCACTTTTTTTTTTTTATCAATTCACAAAGGACACGATTATTGGAGGGTTAGTCTTACCGGGAAGCCATCTCTGTGTGTGTGTGTGTGTGTGTGTGTGTGTGTGTGTGTGTGTGTGTGTGTGTGTGTGTGTGTGTGTGTGTGTGTGTGTGTGTGTGTGTGTGTGTGTGTGTGTGTGTGTGTGTGTGTGTGTGTGTGTGTGTATGTGTGTTTATCTGTTTCTCCAATTGTCTGTCTTGTCCTTCTATCTATTTATCCATCTATCAACTGCTTATCTTTTGATCTATCTAATTATTTAATTTATATATTTGTTTCTCTACCTATCTCTAAACCATGAAAGTGCATGCCCGTATTTCTTTACATTACTCTCTCTCTCTCTCTCTCTCTCTCTCTCTCTCTCTCTCTCTCTCTCTCTCTCTCTCTCTCTCTCTCTCTCTCTCTCTCTCACACACACACACACACACACACACACACACACACACACACACACACACACACACACACACACGGGCAAGAAACACGAGACACAGGCAGCGGTGACAGCATCCTTCCATTAGCTCAGGTGTGGAGTGTGGACTGCTATACACAGGGGCAGTATCGCGTGACAGACAAGCAGGGTGACGGGGAAGGCGGGACGGAGGCTGAGTGGGAAGGTGGGACAGGTAAAAGAGGAAGGGAAAGAAAAGATGTGACGGATGGAAAAGAGTGTGCAGAAGATGTCGCCTGGGGATGGAAGAGGAGATGATGTGTGTGTGTGTGTGTGTGTGTGTGTGTGTGTGTGTGTGTGTGTGTGTGTGTGTGTGTGTGTGTGTGTGTGTGTGTGTGTGTGTGTGTGTGTGTGTGTGTGTTACGTGCTTCTTACGTGTCTCTGCCGCTTATAAGTGAAGGAAAAGGTTTTGGGATAAATACAAGAGACAATACACACATCATACACACATATACACACATAAACACACTTAAACTTGTCCTTACCACATACACCAGCACACTTACACAATGAAAACACACCCCATCAATGCATATAAATATCCAGACACATATACACACCACGCTTGTATGCTGCCCCTCATGAAAGCATACAGACACACGTGCACACTTAATAAATACATATGTAGGTCGATCAATACTTGCTTCTCACATTTACGCTTCATCCCTTCATATCTCGCAAGCATGACAAGGGGAGGAAGTGAAAAAGCTACTCTGTCTCCTAAGGGGGTGAAGAGGGGAGGAAGGGGAAGCGTTACTGACACAACTGGAAAACTCAGTGAGGCAACATAGCTAACATTTCACTTCATTCTAATCATTTACTTTTGATTCAGTATGTCGCTGAGTTATATTTGTGTTGTCATGAAGAATTGTACGAGAATGGCACTTAAATGTATGAATGTTGTAAGAGTATTAATGAAAATGACGCCACAGTGCTTGTCTTTAGTGGTATAAGTGATATTTTTCTAGTATTCATTTATAATTCGTTTAGTATATCACTCAGTTACATATATCTATTGTAATGATTAAATCTACGAGAAAATATCGCTAAATGGACAAATTTTGCAAGGGTTTTAACGAAAATGTCTCCACAATTCTTGCCTTTAGTGGTATTAACGATATTTTTTTCTACAATTCATTTATAAATTGTTTAATATATTAATGAGTTACGTTTCTCTTGCCATGAACTACATCCACGAGAAATGAATTCTTAACTGGCAAATGTAGCAATGATATTAACAAAAAAATTTACACAGTTCTCGTTTTCAGTGGATATAATGTTATTTTCTCCAATATTTATCAATAATTTACTTTGTATATTACTGAGTTATAAGATTTCTGTACCCATGACTAAATCTACAAAAATGGCAGCCAAATGAATAAGTGCAACAAGGTTATTAACAAAACACTCCCCACAATTCTCGCCCTCAGTGTTATTAACGCTATTTTCTACTATATGTTACGTTATTTAGTATATTACCGAGTTACTTTCCTATTGCCATGAGTAAATCTACAAAACATGGCACCTTACTGGATCAATGCGAACAACTTCCCACAATTCTCGCCTTCAACGGTATTAACGCCATTTTTCCACTGTACATCCTTTAGTATCATGACATCAGACTTATCAAACATGGCGAAATGAGGCACAAGTATCACATCACAGACACGAAGGCACAAATCCTCTTAAATCTGTAGATATTTCATTGTACAGGTGGGAATGTTCATTATCTTTATTATGATTAACACGAGGAGAGAGAGAAAGCGGCAGATATTCGTATTCGCATTGTTAGCAAAGGTTTTCACGAGGATTAATTGTCGTTTAGAGCAATGAGTGACGGACAGACGGACAGATGGACAGACAGGACACCTGACAGCCGCATCCAGACAGACACACTGACTGGCAGACTGACGGGCGCACAGGTAGATAGACAGGCAGGTATATTACAGGTAGGTTCATCTCCAAATATCACTCAGAAATCCTGAATTGATACGTGTTTTA
>NC_087185.1:3625000-3652500 GCF_035594125.1 Scylla paramamosain
CTCTTTCTCTCTCTCTCTCTCTTGGTTGCTCTAGTCTTGGGTGGAGCGCTTTAGTCTCACCGATCACCGTTCATTTTCCCACCCACGGTCTACTGGTGTATAATAATCAATGTGCTAGACTTTTCCTGCCAACGTGTGTCCTCGTGTCCAGCGGCTCGGCAAGGTACAGGACCCAGGTGGAATCTCGTTAAGGTGACGCCACAAGAATATACGTCACGCCATGTTTGGGGGGAAGCGCCAGTCAGGTAAAAATAAATGCGTGTAGTAAATAAATGAGTAAACAAAGGCATCTACCTGTTTATCGATTTGTTTACGTGTTTATAACTTCATACCTGCTTTGTTTTGTTGTGTGTGTGTGTGTGTGTGTGTGTGTGTGTGTGTGTGTGTGTGTGTGTGTGTGTGTGTGTGTGTGTGTGTGTGTGTGTGTGTGTGTGTGTGTGTGTAACTCTCCTATTCTCTACTTCCATGGACTATCAAAAACATTAATTACAAAACTCACAGTAAAGTAACCTTCTTATTGACACATTCAAATAAAAAAAAAAAGAAAAAAAAACATCTTTCACATTCACTAAAAAAAAAAAAAGAAAGACAGTCACACACACACACACACACACACACACACACACACACACACACACACACACACACACACACACACACACTCACACACACACACAAACACACACACACACACACACACACCTTTAAACACAGTGAATCACCCGAAACACTCAAACTTCATGAAAAAAAAAAGCTCAGTGCCCTCTTACGTCACCATTCAGTTATAAATAAAACGAAAACACTTTAGCAGGAGAGCAGAACAGACTGTAAATGTGATTGAGGAAAACAAGAAATTAGGACACAGGGACGTACAGGTGGTCTTGGATAATCACCACCTGTCCACCTGATAATCGACGAATGCAAAACTTCCTGGCCATTAGAGTTCGAGACGCACAGGTTACCAAGACTCATGAATAATTGGTAGTGGAATGCGAAACTTGGTGTGTTGGTGCATGGTGAGATAATAGATTGAGTGAAAAGTTTGCGTGAGAGACCTGAGACTGTGTGTGTGTGTGTGTGTGTGTGTGTGTGTGTGTGTGTGTGTGTGTGTGTGTGTGTGTGTGTGTGTGTGTGTGTGTGTGTGTGTGTGTGTGTGTGTGTGTGTGTGTGTGTGTGTGTAGAGAGGTAGGCAGGTAGTTAGTTGCAGCATGCACAGGTACACAGGTACACTTACATAATCCTGCCTCAGTATCCATATATATTCAGCCTTCTCTCTCCTCTCTCTCTCTCTCTCTCTCTCCTCTCTCTCTCTCTCTCTCTCTCTCTCTCTCTCTCTCTCTCTCTCTCTCTCTCTCTCTGTGTGTGTGTGTGTGTGTGTGTGTGTGTGTGTGTGTGTGTGTGTGTGTGTGTGTGTGTGTGTGTGTGTGTGTGTGTGTGTGTGTGTGTGTAATGTGTGTGTGTGTATGTGTGTGTGTGTGTGTGTGTGTGTGTGTGTGTGTGTGTGTGTGTGTGTGTGTGTGTGTGTGTGTGTGTGTGTGTGCTAAAAACCCTTTCAATTTTTCCCTCTTTCCCATAAAAATGATCACGCGGGGCAATGAACAAAATGACTGTGAAACACTCACTCCAACACAAAATACGCGATGGGAACTAAATAAGAAAATACGGATACACGCAAAGCAGAATAAAAGATTAACAGCACAGAGCGATAAAGTCATCCAGAACGAAATCCTGAAAGCTCCACTAAAAAAAAAATACACGTGCTTCATAAAAAATCCCCCAACTGAGAGGTTTACCCAAAGCAAAAAACATTCCACAAAGCAAACTATAAATCCAAGCAAAACGAGGCGAAAAAAGCCGGAAAAAAATAAACAGAAAAAAAATGAAAAAAAAAAAAAAAAATGACATCTCTAAAAAAAAAAAAAAGCGACAATTGAAGTACAATAGCAACAGGTTGTGAGTTGTAAAATATTAAAGGTTATACTATTTTCCATCCAGCAGCCACGCCAGGTAAACAAGAACACTGACAGGTGAATATTCGGCATTCTACAGGTGTCTTACAGGTGCAGCAAGGGTCCAAATATAGAGAAAACCTGGGACGACTCAAGCAAGTGGTTTTAAGGGTTCATGTGGAGAAGACTGTGTAATGGATGATCTAATGGGAAGTGAAGGGATTAGGAGTTACTGTTATTGTGTAGATGAGAGGTGATTGGACCGGAAGATGATCTAAGAGAGAGAAACAGGCGATTCAATGGAGATAATCTAATGAGGTGAGGAAAAAGGAAATGGTCACTTTTTTTTAGAACAGGAGACGATTTGAAAAGGTAATCTAAAAGGAATGGGAAATAGTAGGGTGATGATAATACTACTAGAGATGGAGATGATTTGATGAAGAGATGATCTGATGGTGTGAGAGACGTGGTGGAGATCTAGATATTATTGGAAACAGATGACTCAATGGTGAAATTATACAGAGAGAAAAAATTATAAAGAAATCATCAGAGTACTTAAGATAAATAATTAATAAAAAGATGAAGACAAGGTGACGTGACAGAGACTAGAGACGAAGAAGCGAAATAAAAGAAGACAACTGGAAAAGAGAACATAATCTATAATATCTAAAACGTTCTATTAATGAGGGCTGGTAAGTGGGTAAGGGCAGATGACGAGGTAACGTGACAAAGTAGAGACAAAAGAGATAAACTACAATTGGATAACACGTCACATTTAAAAGAAGATTTGAAAAGATTTAAAAGATTACACAGGATGGGGGATGGTAGGTGGAAATAGGTAGATAAGTTTCATACAGGGACTGCCACGTGTAGACCTGATTGCTTCTTGCAGCTTCCCTTATGTTCTTATGTTCTTGTATCAAATAACTAAACACCATAACTTTCCGAATGTGAAGGAACTCTAGGTCTAAAAGTATTTCATCTCCCTTATCAAAAAATTTACCTTAGCCTTTGGAAACTCAGAGCTGTCTTAAGAAAACCCAGATATCCTTATCAATACTCCCGATATTGGATAACGATACACCCATAGCACAATAATACAATTAGGTTCAGAATACAGGAACAGGAGACAGAGAGAGTGTCTGGACTGCCCTCTGCTTTTGATTCTTCGATATGGCTTTATTTTCCGTTTATTTGATTTTATTTAATTTCATGTAGTTTTACCTATTTTTAACTTTATTTTTCACCATTATTTTTTGTCGTTTTCCTCCAGTTTCATTTAATTATTATTTATTTATTCGTTTTATATGTGTGTTCTTGGTCAAAAAAGTAAATAAATAAACGCATGAATAAAATAAGAGATAAAAAACAAATAAAGCAAATATAGAAAATAAATATACAAATAAATAAATAAACAAAACAAAACAAAACAAAACAGAATAATCCCATTTCTGAACATCATTACAGTAACAAAAACGAAGGCCAAGAAAAAATTATAAATAAACCACAAGTCAAAAATATAAGCAAACAAACCACGTACTCAAAACAACACGGTGAACTTAACCTAATGATTAGCCAGGCAATTAACCCAGCGAGTTGTCAGCTAATTACTCAGGTGATTAGCAAGGTGATTAGAAACTGATTAGACATTGGGCCAGTCCAGGTAGGTGGGGCTCTTCAGGCTCGTGATTACAGGTAGGGCCCCCAATAAAGGTACTTTCCCTCATGAATTTTTCCCACTGCCTTACAAACAATAATGATCAGGTAATGTGAGAGCTAGGTAACATTTTGACCCGCACAGGTGTTCATCCCCTCACAGGTAAGCCAGGTGAGTGAATAACAAGATGAAAATTTTTAAAAAGTAAAGGGAAAATTGGGAATGAGAGAATGAACACGAGAATGGAAGGAAATAATGAAGACAAGGTTAGCAGAGAGAATATAAAACGTACCAAAAAATAAACAGGAATGAAGAAAAGGCAAGAAAATAATGAGTATTCGAAATTGGCTTCAAATAAAAAAAAATAAATAAATACCAGAAAAGGAAATAATGAAGGCAAGGAAAGCAGAATGAAGGAAAAGAGAACCAACGAAAAACAAACTGGAAAGGAATAAGGAAAGGAAAGAAAATAATGAGTATTCGAAATTAGCTTCAAACAAAAATGATAAAAAAAAATACGAGAAAAGGAAATAATGAAGACAAGGTAAGCAGAAAGAAGGAAAAGAAAACCAACGAAAAACAAACTGGAAAGGAATAAGGAAAAGAAAGAAAGTAATGATTATTCGAAATTAGCTTCAATTCGCTTGGTTGGCCAGCGATCCAGAGCAACTTTCTGATGCAAAAACAAAATTAAAAAAAAAAATGCAAAATAAACACGAAACAAAGGAAACTCACTGAAAGAAAGAAAATAAAACAAAGCAAAGGATCGCAAGCAAATGTTGGTTTTTAGAGGAAACTATACAAGGTAATAAAAATGGAAATAAAAGCAAAACAGCAACAAATAAGAGAAGGAAACAGAGGAGAACACAAGAGAAAGAGAAAGAACAGGAAAACGTGAAGAAACTGAGAGGTTTAAGGAAGGAAAAACACTCTAAAAATATTATAAAACTTGTATACAGGAATAAAAAAGGAAGATTAAAAACATTTCAAACCTACATAGAAGATAACATGTGTGTGTGTGTGTGTGTGTGTGTGTGTGTGTGTGTGTGTGTGTGTGTGGTGTGTGTGTGTGTGTGTGTGTGTGTGTGTGTGTGTGTGTGTGTGTGTGTGTGTGTGTGTGTGTGTGTGTGTGTGGTGTGTGTGTGTGTGTGTGTACTTTCGCTTCTGTGGGAAAAATGAATCTAAGAAAAAATATGAAAAAAATAAAGACTTTTTTTTCAATGAATACTTTACGCAGCTTGTAGTTTTATCCTGCGGTCTACTCTCTCTCTCTCTCTCTCTCTCTCTCTCTCTCTCTCTCTCTCTCTCTCTCTCTCTCTCTCTCTCTCTCTCTCTCTACTGCCACACTTCCACGAACACACACAAACGTACAGGCAAGAACACACACACACACACACACACACACACACACACACACACACACACACACACACACACACACAAACAGTCATCCCAACACCTACATATATCCAGTGAATAACCTTCATCCCACTCGCGTAATTTTTTTCTCTGCCATCAATGCATTCAGCGGAGCCAAAAATTCCCTTGATTAAGTGTCGCGTGAAAAGAGTGAAAAAGAGTGACACCGCGGTTCCCATGGCAACGAGGGGCGCCTGCTGACAGAGGACACTTGCATTATGGGTGTAGTTAGGTAATTCTCTCTTCCTCTCTCTCACTGTCTCTACATCTCTCATATACTAGCAACACTAAATATCTCAGTCATTTATTTATACTTCTCGTTCTCTTATCTTCATCACTATTATCCTCTTTCTCTCCTACGCTACGTACTCATATATTATTTTTTCTTTCTCTCTTATCCTTTTCTTCCGCCTCACCCCATCTTTATAGCTGCTTCCCTTCTCCCTTTTATCCTCTTTTCGTAAGCTTCCTTCCTCCCCGCCTCTTAATTCATCCCGCCACGGAGACTGACTTATTTGCACACTAACACACGAACATAAAAGGATTAACAAACACTGCCACACGTGCACAAAGTAGAAAGAGAGGAGAGCGTGAGAAGAGTGAGGGGGAGAGGAAAAAAAAAAAAGTGTTGGTATTGAACGTACTTACCCACATGAACACGTACGCGCACACACACACACACACACACACACACACACACACACACACACACACACACACACACACACGTTAAATAATCCAAAAAAATATAAAAGTACCTGTCTGTCTTTGTGAACGTTTACACACACCCACACACACACCCACACCGACACACGCACACACACTAAAAAACGAAGAGGATGAGGAGAGCAAGAGAGGGAAGGATAACAGGAGGAAACAAGAGATAGAAACAGGAGGAAATAGCACAGGCAGAGAATCTTTCCTCCATAAATTACCTCCCTGAACTCAATAGCAGGTGAAGGTTAGGGAAAAGTGAAAGGTAATTAAGCTCAAGATCAAGGCATCGAGGCCACTCATCCCAAGCCTAAAGAAAAAGAGTTTAATCTTCCAAACTTGTTAGTAAAGGTGTTCTCGCGTCACCTGCGGCCTTCTTCAACACCAGGTGGAAAAATGAAGGGAAACTAAGAGAATATCCAGGTGATTCATACTTATTAAGGTGTTTGGTGCCTCTTTTGTTGTAAGATTTACTTCTGATTAGACCCATTACGAGGATGTTTCCCGATTATATTGCCCCAGGAAGGAGGAAAAAAATCATAATCTGGAAATTACTCTCTCTCTCTCTCTCTCTCTCTCTCTCTCTCTCTCTCTCTCTCTCTCTCTCTCTCTCTCTCTCTCTCTCTCATAGTTTACTAGTTGCAGTAGTCTTGGTATAATCATAAAATACCTTTGATATATAAATTTGTATATATTCTCAGATATTACAGTTCTCTCTCTCTCTCTCTCTCTCTCTCTCTCTCTCTCTCTCTCTCTCTCTCTCTCTCTCTCTCTCTCTCTCTCTCTCTCTCTCTCTCTCTCTCTCTCTCTCTCTCTCCGCCACGCACGCGCACCTGCAATCAACAGCTTACAAGTAGAAGTGAGATGAAGTTAGGATTAAAAACTTATCCAAGGCGGAGCTAAAAGTTTGCAGCCGCTCGACTAAATCCTTCAGAATATATATATATTTTTTTTCCCCTCCGCTTCACTAACTGGTTCGAAATTTCTCTCCGCTGCGATCCAGTCACCCACTCCTCGCATCAGATTGTCGCGAAAATACAAGATGCACGGGCTTTTGTTTCCTTCCCCCAGCGAGACTTTATTTCTTTCTTTATCTATTTATCTTTCTTAAAGTGTAACAGGTAAGCCGAGTCTTGCAAGGTGAAACTGAACTATCTTGCAAAATTCACCAGCTGAAATAAATGAAATTGTGAATAAGAGGTTTTATTTTGCTATTCATTTATTTATTTTTTGTTTTTACTTATTTATTTATTTATTTTATTTATTTTATTTATTTATTTTTTTTTTTTGCCGAATCTTCCAAGAATAAATTTAGGAATCTTGTAAAATTTATCAGGGAAAGTAAAGAAAGTGAATAAGTTATTTCGTTTAATTTAGTCCTGCAATGTTTATTTTATCATTTATTTATACTTTTTTTTTATAGGAGTAACAGGTGAACTGAATTTTGCAAGGTTAATTTGAACTATCTTCTAAAATTCACCAGAGAAAATACGCGGAATAGTCAACAAGAAGACAGTTCGTTTTATTTCGTCCAATAATGTTTATTTTTTGCTACTATTTCATTTTTTTTTTAAGTAAATACTGAACTTAGTCTTCCTAGGTTAAATTACGCTGTTTTTAAGTTTTATCAGGTAAAGTACAAGAAATAATGAATAAGAATCTAACTCGCTTTATTTCGGCCAATAGTGTTTATTTTATTTATTTATTTTTTTTTTTAAGGGGAAGGAATATGTTAAATGACTCTTTCTAGAAACTAAAGTATTCTGGTAAATTTCATGAAGAACATAAATAAAGTAACAAATAAGCAACTCGTTGAAGAGAGGAAGAGGTGAATGTGCAATGAAAACAGTCAAGGAATTCAGAGAGAAACTTTCCATAAAATTATAAGAGGAAAACACATAAACTCATAACAATATACTAATGTATTACCAGAACAAAAAAAATGTGAAGAGTGGAGAGGAACACCTGCAGGCCATTAATGCAACTCGTGGCCAGGTACTCAGGTAATCAACAGGTGAATACAGGTACACTCCATTATATATTATTTTTCGAACCAATATCGAAGCGCTAATCCGTTCACGAGACAAGCTGCTCCATTTTCCTCGAGTTCTTGAAGATAAAAAACAAAAAAGTAAAAAGCCGCATTACGTACTCCAGTGAGCACAAGATGATGTTAAGGTGTTGATAAAGAAAGGTATTGTTGTGAGGAAAAGGTATGAAGATGACGGGGTGACTAAAAGAAATGGGAAAAGGAGGTGGAATGAAAAGACAATGAAGGAGAACGCAGGCGAGAAGACGAGGAGGAGGAGGAGGAGGAGGAGGAGGAGGAGGAGGAGGAGGAGGAGGAGGAGGAGGAGGAGGAGGAGGAGGAGGAGGAGGTGTAAGTAAGGGAGATAAATTGAGAGACTGAAGTGCCGGGCAGAGGGGGAGGAAGGAGAAAGAATGGAGGAAGAGAAGGGGGAGGGGAGGAGACCAGGAAGTAGAGGGAAGGAAGGTGATTAAGGTGAGAAGGTGTTGGGAGAGGCTAAGGAAGGGTACAGAAGGAGTAGTGAGGGAGGGAGGGAAGGCGCCACGCACTAAAGGAAAGGGAGGGATAGTCAGGGAGGGAGAGTGAAGGGTGAGAGTGATGGGAGGGGGAGAGGCGTCAGTATACATCAATAAGTAAATAAAAAATAACGAAAATAACAAAAACTGGATTAACCAATTTTGAAGTTTTTATTTTTCTTTTAATTCCTATCTGAAATCTTCCTTTTCCTTCTAATTCCTATGCAAGATTCTTCCTCGTGTACGTGAACCAAAACTGAGCAAGATTCCTTCTGTCTTTTAACGCAGACTATAAATCTCTCCTCCATTCATCATTATTTAGCCCAAGGAGTAACACTCTGCTCAGGTGAACCGCAACGTGGCGCCTCTAATTACTAAGGATTGCACCTCATCAAGTGAAATTCCTTGTCCGTAATTAAATAAAGCCGAACACGTCAGGTGAAAACATTAATAAACGCGGGGAAAAAAATGCCTGAGACGCAATGAAAGGAGTAAATAAATTGTAAGACGCTCCTAATCTTCCCTTCGTGTTATTGTATCCTTGTCGTTAAATTACGTTCACTTTTATTTTTAGTTTGGTGTCTTTTTTTTTTTTTAAGGACAGGTGTGGTATAAATGTTGCCAGGCAGGTGAGAATCTTACCTGGACGAAGAACATGGAGGATGGGTGAGGCAAAGATACGAGTATACAGCCACGCTCCCTCCTCCTCCACCAACGCCGCCACCACCACCACCTCCCTCACAGCGAGATAGAGACAGACAGACAGACAGACAGTCGGTGCTCAACAGTTCCGCGACACACCACAACCACCACACACTCTACCACACTTTTTCCAAATCTCACCTAACAATCTTTTTATTATTCAATTATCTAAAGCACATCGGATTCCGGGAGCCTCGTACTTCCTCGCTCATCCGGAAGGGACAAGGGTTCCCGAGATAGGATACAGGATACAGGACGCAGCATCCACGGCGCGCGGGATCCTTCACACTGAGAGCCACGCCGGGTAGGAGCGCCTCGCGTCCCCGCTTCCCCTCAGCCAAACTCACAATGAACACTGTTGATCCAGCCAACCTTCCCTCCCAGCCCAGTTGCCGCGCGCTGCAAGCAGTTCAATATTCCCCACAGCTGTCCCGATGTATGGCCCGCCAGGTAGTGAATGTGAGGTGCGGGCCATCGCCACCACCCTCACCCACCCTCAACCATTCCCCCGCCCCCTCATTCTCCCCCGGGGTTCATGCCAGTACTCTCTCTCTCTCTCTCTCTCTCTCTCTCTCTCTCTCTCTCTCTCTCTCTCTCTCTCTCTCTCTCTCTCTCTCTCTCTCTCTAGCCTGCACTTCCCCAATCATGTTCCTACTTCTCTCCACCTAACTCAACCGTCCTCCTTCCAAAAATTGTACCATCATCTCCACTTCTAACAAATTCCACAGCCTCACACGGCCTCACCAAGACATCTGCCACCTTCACCTCCTCCATCCACCCCTCCTCCTCTTCACCACACATCCAATATTTCTACTCCACAAGCCCTCTCTTTTCCACTCAAAGGAGAGAGGGATACGGTTACAAATTCCTCACTGTCACTGCTTCCCACTCCCTCTCACTCTTCCACCGGTACAAGAAAACCACTATGATCTTTATGAGTAAAAAGATCCCCCTTAAGACATTAATAGTGCTGCCTCAATTTGGTTGTTTGTAGCTTCGAGTAGATTACTTCGATAACACCACTCTCTCTCTCTCTCTCTCTCTCTCTCTCTCTCTCTCTCTCTCTCTCTCTCTCTCTCTCTCTCTCTCTCTCTCTATTTGTATCGCATCAGCACAACACAGTCTTTCCCGCCATCTGCAACACCAGTCCATAAAACATGTGTCGGAGTTATTGTACCCAAGATTGAGCGGCGCCTGTCCCGCCTCGCCTCATTCAGCCCCGGGGAGCGAGGTCTCGGGACGCGGTGAGGGTTTTTTCAGTCGGCGGGATGATGCTGGGCGCTTGTGTGATGCAATGAGCAAGGTCGCGGCGCAAAGGAACACAAAGGCCAGGAAACACAACGTCCAGGGAATCCAGCATTGGTCTTTCTGGAACGTCACGGTAGAAATGAGAAAACGTGGAGCTGTGTGTGTGTGTGTGTGTGTGTGTGTGTGTGTGTGTGTGTGTGTGTGTGTGTGTGTGTGTGTGTGTGTGTGTGTGTGTGTGTGTGTGTGTGTGTGTGTGTGTGTGTGTGTGTGTGTGTGTGTGTGTGTGTGTGTGTGTGTGTGTGTGTGTGTGTGTGGCTGGAGTGACGCAAGGCACAGACGGGGAACAACGTGCACAAACGCTTCATTATAATTAAAAGCAAACGCTGTGAGAGATGAGGAGGACACGGGTATATTTTAAACGTCTATTACGTCCACAAATAAACATCAGAAGGAAGCGCCTCTTAACTCTTTGACTTAACCTAACCTAACCTTCCCTTAGGCGGAGTTAGTATTTTTCCTTCTACTCCATTACTCTCATCTCCCCTTCCATCTCCTCCTCCCCGACCTTCCCTCCTCGCTATCGCGCGCCTTAAAACAAAGCAGCAGCCTTCTCTATTAATTACTCAGTGCGGGACGCGTGCACGGCTTGTAAATGCCATTAGCGATTCGTGAGGTTAGGTTACGTTGGGCTACACATCGGACCCACTAATTTGATGGATGCTGGGAACCCTCGGCTGCGGCGGCGCTGTGGTGAGCCGTGCTGTGGTACTGTGAAGAGGTATGCTGCGTGGTGGTGTTCATTACGTGTGGTAGTAGTAGTAATAGTAGTAGTAGTAGTATAGTAGTAGTAGTAGAAATAACACTAGTACGCAACATAACTTTACAAATCCTTCAGTCACCCACAGCATCACACAACACAAGCAAACAACACTAAACTCACTCACACACCCAAACAAAAAAAAAAAAGATAAAAAACATAAATAAATAAATAAGTAAACCACATCCTCCACACTCCCAGTAACATCACCTGACCTCTCACCCACCTACTCAGAAAAATAATCTTAGCCAATAGACTTGACCAGGTAAAGAAAAAGTTACAAGCACCCGCAAACACACACAAAACTTCCCCTCCTCCGTCTGCTGCGTGTGGCTCCCTCGGGTCTCCTTTAAAACACCTTCACGGCCTTGAATCGCCTGAGGGGCATCGCTTTCCCGGAACACACGCCGGAGGAAGCTGTACAGGCACCGAGAGACCGTGGCGGCGCAGGATGGCGGTGTTAACTTGCCTTTGGGGACACTAACGCTATGGAAAACTGGGTAGGTTATAGTACCATTCGTCCGTAAGATCCCAGCGTGTTCTTACGTGGCAAAGCAGCAACAGCGATGGCAGGAAAACAGAAGCTAAAATACGAGTAAGTAGAGATAGGCAGGAGGAACGAGAGGAAAGAAGTAAAGAAGGAATAGGATGCTGGAAAATGGAGGGGGTGGGGAAGAAGATGCAGAGAAACCGGAGAACAGAGAAAACTGAAGAACGATTGAGTAAAGATAGACGGAAGGAAAGGGAAGAGAAGGCTACAAAAGGAATAGGATACTGGAGAAAGAGGAGAGATTGAGATAGGAAGGAGAAAGAAGGAAGGAAGGCAAGGGAAAGGAAACAAGGGTGGGAGGTTGGAGGAGGTAAAAAAAAAAAGGAAAAAGGATAAAGAAGCAGTGTTTACAGGGAGATAGGAAAGACAAAGAAGGTAAGAAGGAAAGGAAAGGGGAAAGAATGCAGCGGTAGGCGAAGGGAGGCAAAAGAAGGAGTATTTGCAGGAAGATAAGCGGGAGGAAGAGGACGGGAAGACTAGGAAAGAGGCTAGGATGCCGCAGGAGGGGAAAGGATACGAGGGGAGCCAAAAGGACAACTGTTTGAAGGTAGGGAGGTGGAGGACGGAGCGGAGGGAAGGAGAAGGACTGGGATACGAGGTCACTAAGGCAGAAGGGAAGGATCCGAGGGGAGGAAAGTAATGAGGAAAGAATGAGATCCAAGGAAGAAAACGAGGTGGGGAGTTCATGAGGTTCAAGGCTAAAAGAACGAGAAAGAGGAAAGGCGAAGCAGCAAGGAAGCGGCGCGAGAGAGAGACGAAAAGGATGCACGTAATGAAAATGAAGGGGAAGACTGAAGGAGGGGAAAAAATGAAGCGTGGACGAGGGAATTATGATAAACAAGGAAGCACTTGAGAAACGAGATGGTTGGCGGGAGGTGAATGGGAAACATGATGAACGAGGGGAAAATGCAGGAGAACGCCGGCGGGAGGCTGACGGGGAGATACGGGAGAGGAAAAAAAAAATAAGAATGTGATGGACAGCAAGTAGACAGGATGATGTAATGGAGTGAATGATTAGGAAAAGTTGAGAAAAGCGCAAGACAAGACGGACAGGAGGAGGAGGAGGAGGAGGAGGAGGAGGAGGAGGAGGAGGAGGAGGAGGAGGAGGAGGAGAAAGAAGGGAGACAAAGGGTAAAAAGTTGCTGCTATAGTTTTGTTGTTGTAGTTTTAGGTGGTGGTGGTGGTGGTGGTGGTGGTGGTGGTGGTGGTGGTGGTGGTGGTGGTGGTGGTGGAAGCCATGCTGACAGTGAATTCCTATCAATAACTCAACTTTTTTACCAATAATTCAGTTGGAGTTTCTACATTTAATTGCCGGTAGAAAGTGAGAGAGAAAACAAAAATCACGTAACAAAACGAAGTCTGATTCAGCAAAGCAAACAAACTCTGAATGCAACACAAGAACACAAGCGCGAGCAATACAATTTATATAAAAAAAATAAACACACACACACACACACACACACACACACACACACACACACACACACACACAACATTTTTCCAGTTTTAGTTAATAGTGAGTTTGTCCAGAGCTCTTAATATGCGAACTGGCGTGTGTTGTGAATCTTACGTAATTACCTTCTATAATTATCGCTAATTGGGGCACCGGAGCATTTAAATACACCCTGAGCAGCAAATTTTTGGGACACGAGACTCGGCCCCACGTAAACACGCTAATTGTTAAGAATTACCAACATATAATCTCTTACTTATCGCTGCTTCCTTCCTGCTATCGACCGCTTGTGTGATGCGTGTCAACAGTCTTCGGGAGGAGGAGGAGGAGGAGGAGGAGGAGGAGGAGGAGGAGGAGGAGGAGGAGGAGGAGGAGGAGGAGGAGGAGAAGGAGAAGGAGAAGGAGAAGGAGAAGGAGAAGGAGGAGGAGGAGGAGGAGGAACTCAAAGGAACTCAAAGGAAGAACGAACATTAGCATATCTGTTGGTCCTTGCGAGGCTGTTTGTGAAAAGCTACACTATTTAATTTGAAATAAGATGGAGAGAGAGAGAGAGAGAGAGAGAGAGAGAGAGAGAGAGAGAGAGAGAGAGAGAGAGAGAGAGAGAGAGAGAGAGAGAGAGAGAGAGGCAGATTCCTAATTTAACACTCATCTGATATCCACCGAGGCATGAACATAATGCATGTTAATTAATTTACCAGACGAAAAAGTACTTCATTTACATAACTAAAAATCACGACAGGCAAATCAGAACCCGATGCCACGTCCTTCATTTCAAAGCATTCTTCGCCTCGACACTTTTCAATAACGAAACACACCAACATTATTACCAACACCCGAGCATCACAAATTCCCGTAAAACAATAACACGCGCTTCTGACTGCCTTTCAGACTGAGCAGCGGCAGAAAAGGAGCATTAACTGAACTATTTCAATCATAAAAAACTCTTGACAGAAATTAATTACATACAAAATGAGCAGCTACTAGCTATTTGAAACTTTTAAAACTCTTTACCTACATTAATTAAACACAAAAGTATTGGCACACATTACATATATATATATATATATATATATATATATATATATATATATATATATATATATATATATATATATATATATATATATATATATATATATATATATATATATATATATATATATATATATATATATATATATATATATATATATATATATATATATATATATATATATATATATATATATATATATATATATATATATATATACAGCTTAGTGAATGTAAAAACACTTAGCAGACCAAATATATCAGAAATCAACGCAAAAGTAGCCACTTTCTTTTTATTTAGCTTATGAAAGTTCACAATACATGAATTCAAACAATTAATAGATCGATAAAATATAAAAAATGCAATTTCTATCTCTATTTCTCTGTCTAGGTTATAAAAATTCACAACAGATAAAGTCGAGACTTAAAAAATCAAGGACAAGACTCAACGCAGCATTTCTTTCCTAGCAGGTTATTTAAGTCCACAGTGGATGAAGCCAAATCCCTTGACAAACCAAAGCGATAAAACAATAAAATAACGTTTTTTTTTTTTTTTTTTTTCACACGCACTCTCTCTTTCCTTCAGTTTGTACAAGTCCACAGTAGATAAACTCACAATACTCTGAACTACGCTGACCAAACTCTGCCAAAGTCAAGTCAATACCTGAGCCTCGCCAGCACACCTGATCCAGTTTCCACACACGTGCTAAACGCGTCATACACCAGAGGACCATTGCCCACTCGAGAGCGCGACAGCAACGTTATCGCCTGGTCACCCACGCTCCTGATGGCAGTGGCTTTTAGACTGAGTGGCAGGACTAACCTACCTTACCTTACCTATTCTGACCTAACTGAACCAAAACTTATCGCTTAGTCACCTCTGCTCCCAATGGCTTTCTGGGTTGTGTTCTTAAAGGTTTCAGTGTTATCTTTGTTTCTGAATGGTAGTGGAAAGTATTAAAGTTTTCAAGGGCGTTTTTGTGATTCATGTCGCGGTTTAACATGGGTTATACACCTCTGACAGGGAAAAATACCGTGATAACTGGACTTATTATCTCAGTGGCCTTTGAAAATGATCATGATGAACGAACAAAGCGAATTTAAAACTACGGAAACCTAACCCAAACCTAAGTTAACTAAACCTAACCTAACCAAACCTTGCCTAATGTAACTTAACCTAAGCAAAACAAATTAATCCTTACCTAACTTAACCCAAGCTAACATAACAACATAACCAAACCTAACTCAATATAAGCAAAACCAAATTAAGTTTTATCTTACCCAACCTAATGTAGCCTAATATAACCTAACCTGACCTAACCAAACCTTACCTAACATAACCTAACCTAACCTAACCTAACCTAACCTAACCAAACCTTACCTAACATAACCTAACCTGACCTAACTAAACCTTACCTAACCTAACTTAACGTAAGCAAACCAAACCAAGCCTTACCTGACATAACTTTATTTAACAAAACTCACGCCAACACTTTAACCCTTTATGACATCACTCGTACCTTCCTACTTGTGTCCGTCTATACCTAGAGTCAATAAAGCACGTGTCGCAAGTACCTGTCGCGCCGCGTTTGATGTCCGCTTACCTGTCCATAATGAGTTAGCGGGCGTGTAAATTACCTGAATAATCGTTACACCTGTCTGATTTGTTGCCTGTTCATAACCTGGGCGCGTGTTGTGTCGTAACTCATGCATGATATTTACCTGTGTAGATAATTACCAGTACATGGCGCATATGTATATATATATATATATTTTTTTTTTTCTACCTGAGGGAATAATAATGAGCAGCTGAAACATGAGTGACACAAATTTACCTTAAAAGTGATCGGGGTTTCTCATTAATTAAGATTGTAATTAAGATTCTTCAACTAAAGTGGAGGTAATTTAACGACTCCCGCCTTCCGATGTTTTAAGGGACATGGAGGGACGCGGAAGAGTGAGAGGAGAGAGAGGACGGAAGGGAGAGTAGAGGGAGAGAGAGAGAGAAAGAGGGGAGGGATGTCAAGTGGGAGGAAACGCACAAAGAGAAAGAGGAAAGTGAGGGGAAAGCGAGAAAATTGAAGCAATACACAAAGATAAAGGAAAATAAACACAGATGAAACGAATATAAAGGAAAGAACAGAAGAGAACACACACGAAAAAAAAAATCAGAGAAGAAAAGCAAAAGGAGGCTGAGATAAAATGGACACGAGAAGAGTTGGAAAAAATTAAAAAGCATAAAGTGAAAGGGGAGTAGTGGCAAAAATGCGATAAAGGAATGATAAAAGAATATGACAATAGAGCAACACCAAATAAAGGATGGAGAGGGAAAAAGAGACATAAACAAATACAGGGACAGAAGGAGAAAAGAGAAAAGAGAGACAGGAGGGGAAAAAAATGGACAAAAGAGAAAAGAGAGACAGGAGGGGAAAAAATGGACAGAGAGAGAGAGAGAGAGAGAGAGAGAGAGAGAGAGAGAGAGAGAGAGAGAGAGAGAGAGAGAGAGAGAGAGAGAGAGAGAGAGAGAGAGAGAGAGAGAATATAGGACACAAAACAAACACCAAATTATTAAGACAGAGACAGAGAGAGAATCAGAAACAGAAAATCAGAGACAGAATGAGACAAAATAAAAAACAAAACAAAACAACAACAAAGACATAAACGGCAAAAAAAGAGAAACACAAATATAAAGGATAGACAGAGAGAGAAACAGAAGGCAAGGAGAAGCAGAGAAACCAGAGAGAGGGAGGTAGACAAAGAGGCAAACAGAAACGGAGAGAGAGAGAGAGAGAGAGAGAGAGAGAGAGAGAGAGAGAGAGAGAGAGAGAGAGAGAGAGAGAGAGAGAGAGAGAGAGAGAGAGAGAGAGAGAGAAAGGAAGGCAAGCAGAGACGCGCCACAAAACCGTTGCACCTGAAACACTTTGCTATATACGAGGCAGCTCCAGCAGAAGGTACCTCCGTCAGCAGGTGGGTGATGGGCTATTGCGCTCCCTTGGTGCTGGCTGGCGGCGGACAAACAGACGTGAGAGGAGTGACAAACCCTCCACCCAAGGCCTTCCTTTACACCAGCCATCACCATTTCCCGTTTCCCGGAGCTGCATCAATAAAAGCATCTTGTGTCTAGGTAAATAAACACTCCTATCTTGTTTATCTTAAGAAATTCATTATAAGAAGTTAGTCAATCGCAGCATCAGTAAAAGCATTGTGTCCAGGTAAATAAACACACCTGTTTTTTTTTTTTTGTTTTATCTGTACGAAATTCATTATAAGGTGTTAGTTGGAATTCTCTCGCAAATAGAGAATCAAAACTACCGTGAGAAAAGATAAATAAAGATACGTGTTTTATTTAATTATACAAAGACCACAATTAGCTAGTTAAAATTCGTTTCAGACAGAAAAGGAAGTATTCAAAGGTCCAATCTAACCTAACCTAACTTAAACAAACCTAACACAACTTAGCTTATGAAATCCCAAGTGAGTTTCTATGACCGATACAGGGCATACTCTTTCTAAACCTACTGTATTCACACGTCTCCTGTTCATCTACGCAAAGCCACCTTAACAAACATATATACACAAATCATAGGGTTGCATATGCAGGATCTATCAATCTGGAGATTACGCTAAACCAATCACAGAATTCAAAATGGCAAACAATTACTTATAGAAATTAGGATATGGATGCTTCTGTATTTCCTCCTTCCTATGACTTCCACTCTTTAAAAAGGGAGTTTTCACGACACTTGCCCTTCTTTTTTCGATAATCCTTTTGACTTTAGGGACTGACACTGATGGACCTTTTCTTTTAACGTTTTTATTACCCTTAGCCAGCGTCCCTCTTACATAAAAAAAAAAATATTAATCCAAACATAACATCCTACACATATTTAGCCCAAAATACAGTACAAAATGACAAAGATATACAGCCTAAGCCTACATAAACACAGGAGCTCTACACTAAGCCAAGAAAAACGGTCTCTCAAGGGGGGAGTAATGAGTTCTGAAGGAAAGTTTAGGCAGACTCGAGGAATATAGGCCTGGGGAGATTAATGGTCCTAAGTATTAACGCCCAGGAAGGACACACACTAGATGGTTGGATGTGTGTGAAGGGAGGAGGAGGAGGAGGAGGAGGAGGAGGAGGAGGAGGAGGAGGAGGGAGAGAAGGTTACAACACTTCTCGTCACTTCAATTTTTTTCCTCTCCTTTTCCCTTCACCCTTTCCTGCACTCCCCTCCCTTAACACTGTACTCTACACACACACACACACACACACACACACACACACACACACACACACACACACACACACACACACACACACACACACACACACACCTAAATACAAACTCTATAGAAACACCAGCACCTTCACACTTCAACACCATCACCACCTATCCTACCACCTTCCCATGTGAGCGACTATGAATGAGAGAGAGAGAGAGAGAGAGAGAGAGAGAGAGAGAGAGAGAGAGAGAGAGAGAGAGAGAGAGAGAGAGAGAGAGAGAGAGAGAGAGAGAGAGATGAATGAAGGGACGGCATGGAGGAGAGGCAACAGGACAGCGTGGCCGTGCATGAGACGAGCTTCCCACCAAGGCGGTACCTACTTATCAACTATAGTGTATTGGGTTCTCTGCCGCCAAGGAGGAGCTGAAGAGGGAGGGAAGGACATGGAGTGCGGTGAGAGGAGGGGAGAGAGGGGACAGGAGAGAAAGGGATGTGTGAAGGAGAGAGAGAGAGAGAGAGAGAGAGAGAGAGAGAGAGAGAGAGAGAGAGAGAGAGAGAGAGAGAGAGAGAGAGAGAGAGAGAGAGAGAGAGAGAGAGAGAGAGAGAGAGAGAGAGAGAGAGAGACTGTAAATGAAAAAAAGGAAAGGAAACCAAGATATCAAAGAGAAAACAGACGAAAAATTATATAATACAAGAAATATGAACAGAGAAAGAGACAAGGAGAGAGGGAGGAAGGAACAACAGTAAGAAGAGCAGGAGGGCAAATATAGCCAGGTAGACAGAGAATGAATAATTGAAGGGCCTGTCAGGGGAAGTACAAAGCGTGTGAAGAGCGTGTCTGCATGTAATATTTCACTGACCTTTCCATTCTTCAACACAGATTTACTGAATTTACCTCTCCACCCCGGGGACTCAAGGTGCATACGTGAGCGGCGGCAGAAGCTACAGGTAAGTCCAGGTGGGAGTTCTTCAAGGTGTTAAAATCAAGGCGTTTGTTTTATGTACAGTACGAAAACACGTTACGACACTTCAAATTGCTACAGTGCGGCACGAGGAAAGATGTAGTGAAGTATTCTAATTTTCCCCAGGGACTTAATAACACGTCTACTACACCCAAAGCTTCAGCGGGAACGAGACAAACGCCATTTTCAGACTGAAGTGAAGTTTCAGTCGGCGCGGGAAACTTCAAAGAGCATACGAAATTGGATTTTAAGGATGTAAAAATCATTCTCAATAATAATTACATCTCGGAGCAGGGTGAGGGAGAGACCAGGAGGCGGAGGAGGAGGAGGAGGAGGAGGAGGAGGAGGAGGAGGAGGAGGAGGAGGAGGGTAGCAGAGGGGAGGGAGGAAAATAGGGGTTGGTTAGAGGACCAAATGGTGAGGGGAAGGAAGGGAGAAAAAGAAAAAAAGGGAGCATAGAAGGGAGGATGAAAGCGACAACACAGAATTTAATCCCCTTTATGAAAATCCTGCGGGGGAAAAAATGGAACCTGTGGCAAAATGAGCTTGTACCTCGAGGCGGGAAAGGTATTCACGAGACGCCACGGGTGAGGGGCGGTTCGAATCCCCTTAGTGGGAAGCCTCAGGGGATCGTATGAAAAGTAAGGGAATCACATCAATTTGTTCACAGGAAAAAATAAATCACGGAACGCAACGAAGATTTACTGGTTGTTCTTATTTTTTTCTGTCGTAATTTTTTTTTCTTTATTCTTATTTCATCCTCTTCTTCTTATTAGCCATCGTTCTATTCTTCCTTTTTCTCTTTCTTGCCTTGCTTTAATCATTGCCATCTTTATCTTTATTTATCTCCATCGTCCTTGTCCTATTCTACAAACTACAAAGAAGAAGTAAATAAACGATAAATGTTGACGTTTCTTTTCGCCTTCTATTCGTCATCCTCGTCGCCCTTTTCCTCAGCCAGGTCAGCTCGGCGGGGGCGCAGCGCGGGGAGCGTCGGTATCTACAGCCAAAGCGGTCTGGGAAGCCAAGCAGACGGGGCGATCGGTGGAATTTTGAGGAGGGGAGTCGGGTGGTCTACTGACGGTGGTGGGAAGTAAGTGGCCTAGCGGTGTCTGGAGGCGGCAGGGAAAAGCGCCCCCTTTCGGCATAATTATGGGAGCCTCTTGGTAATGGAGGCTGTTGTTTCTGGTGCTCGGCGTTCCGCTCTCCTGATAATTGCCACGTTTCCTTCACCTTCACGTCCCCCTCGTGTGCTTAATGCGCCTTTTCACCTGGCCGGGACCAAGGTACGCGCGGCTCAAAAGATCAAGATAAGGAGAATGAGAAAAGTAATGAAGGGGGAAAAGGAAAGACGCATTTTTTTCTTCTTCTTCTCTCTCTCTCTCTCTCTCTCTCTCTCTCTCTCTCTCTCTCTCTCTCTCTCTCTCTCTCTCTCTCTCTCTCCTCGCGCGCGCATTTTTTGTTTACTCATTTCCACAGATGCAGATAAGAGTGAAAGAAAGTAATGAAAGGAAATGAGATGAGCGTTTTAGTTCACACACACACACACACACACACACACACAACTGATTAATGGAGGAGGATGTGCACGGCGATAAATTAGTATACGAACGCGAGGTAGAAGCACCAAACATCACCACCGTCACCATCTCGTGTCACCATTACAAAAAGGCGACGTTAGCTTCACTACTTCGCGTCACCATACGTCACCATTCACTACAACCCAGTAAAAAATGCGAAAAGGAGAGAATATCACAGTACACGCGATGAAGGGACGCTTAGAGTACCAGAAAGCGTGGAAACTCAGTGTAAAGTACAGAAAAAAGCAAGCAAATTTGTAAAGAAATCACTATAAATCGAAACAGTAAAAAATAAAAAAAAAGGGAATATCATTAAAATTACACTCACTCATTAGAAAGAGCACTAGAAAACGTGAATGCTGAGTATAATGAGATGAACAGAAAACGAAGAAAGTAGTAAGCAAATCACACTAAAATTCAAAACATTAAAAAAAAAAAAGTACGTCACAATAACGAACAGAACTGAGTAACAGAAAATGGGAGTGCTGAATATAATGAGAGCGATGAACAGAAAACGAAGGTGAGGGAGTGAGGGGAAAGAGAGACAGGAAGAGGGAGGGAGGGAGGGAGGGAGGGAGGGAGGGAGGGAGAGAGAGAGAGAGAGAGAGAGAGAGAGAGAGAGAGAGAGAGAGAGAGAGAGAGAGAGAGAGAGAGAGAGAGAGAGAGAGAGAGAGAGAAAGAGCAGGCGACCACTCCCTCAAGCCCCTCATAATTCTCCATTACGCGGCACCTGCCTCCCTGCCTCCCCGCTCCTGACGCCACGCTCGACAGCCTCGTTACTCTCCCTGACACCGCCACTACAGCCTTGCGGGGAAACCTTAGTGCCGTCACTCACTCCAAGTTTTTTTTTTTTTCCAGGGTTTCATTGATTCACGTGTTCCAGTGTTATTTTTATTCATAAGTTCCTGTTTTGTTATTTTCTCTTAGTTCATATTTTTTTTATCATTTTATAATTCCTTCTGTCATTCCTCTATTTTCTTTCTTTATCCATTCCTTACCTTCCGAATCATCATTTTCTCTTTTAGTTCTTCATCCTTATCAATGTTCCTTCCTTTATTCCTCTATTTTCTTTTCTCATGCAATCCTCATCTTCCTTTTACCATCTCTTCAAATTTTCATCGTTTGTCACTGTTCCTACCTTTATTCATACATTTCCTTCCTTCTCCCTTACTTTCTTCAATCAATATTCCAGTTCTGGGGAAGGTAAAAACTTGCCTCACAGATGGAACTCTCCGATGGAAGCCTCACAGTCACACTCCAATATAGATGACCTTTCCTACACTCCCCCCTGTTGCCTGACCTACCTCACTCTCGTCTTCCTTTCATCAAAAACACAGGCGGATTTTATGAGTATGCATGTCTCTTATCTTAGCAACAATAGTATGAGATTTTCAAGTCCATTACGTACCCATGGTTGGTCTTCTAATATATAAAGAAAATATATTGATTCATACACATAGAAAACAAGGGTGGATTTATAAGCACAGAAGGAAAAGTAAGAGGAAAATATGTACAGTCTCTGTATACATCCTTCTCTGCATCCTCCATATATGAATATATTAAATAATCCTACTTAACGTCCACAGTCGCTTAACCTCACCACGCACAAGCGGAGAGGAAGGAAAAGAGTAGGAAAATCTAATACAACAATAATGATGACAACAATAACTAGCCCTAACTGGATCCATCAGATGAGAGACACGAATAATAAGAGGCAGTACGAAAAAGTTATAGTTAAATTTAGATGAAAGAGACGAACAGCAAGAAGCAGTACAAAAGCGGAATGGAAGTATATTTATGTAGACTTCTGGTATATGAGAGACAATTAAGAAGAACCAGTACGGAAGAAAACGGAAGATACATTTATATTACCAAGAGACGGTGCAGAGGGAAAAGCAAGGTACATTTCGATTCCTAGAAGATTAAAGAGACGGATAGGAAGAGAAACTACAGACGTAAAAATAAAAAGCACTTCAATTCCTCGTAAATGAGACAAATACCAGCGGACAGAAATGGACCGTGGTGTAACAAAAGGTACGTAGATTAATCCGAACCCGTTAAATCAATTCCCTCACGGCTTCAATAAGGAAAATCGGAAGGGAAAGTGGTTGTTAATGATATCGAAGACCAATGAAGTAGCAATTAGGGAAGGTAAAAAACTCAGGTCTACAGGTGAGGATGCCACAGAGGCGCACCTGTTGCTTCAGAACCAATCGTATCTTCATTTAGAATTAATTGGTTTTGGGAGGAAAAATTCATCTAGAGAGAGAGAGAGAGAGAGAGAGAGAGAGAGAGAGAGAGAGAGAGAGAGAGAGAGAGAGAGAGAGAGTAGTAGTAGTAGTAGTAATTGCCTCTTAACGTAAGCCTGTGTCTGTCTGTCTGTCTCTTGTCTATCTGTTCTCGTCTGCATTATTTTTTTATGCACCTCTCTCTCTCTCTCTCTCTCTCTCTCTCTCTCTCTCTCTCTCTCTCTCTCTCTCTCTCTCTCTCACACGACCAGCGGCATGGGAACAAAGCCACAAACATACATAAACATACACTAAAAGCACAGCCGCATACATAAACACGCCTCACACCGCTCGGGCACGCACACCCAACCATAAATTTCCCGACTCATACGAACGGACATTTGCACTTGTATGGCCACGCAGCGCTGTCCTCTGTAGCATTCCGGGGCACAATAAGACGGCAGCAAGCAAGGCCAGCACTAATCCCCGCAGCAAGACAACACAAAAGCGAGGAAAAATGAGGTAATGTACTCGTCTGAAAGGGAGAGGTAGGTAAACACAACGCATCGTGGGGAGAGTGGGAGGGTGAAATAATAAAATGCACTAGACAGTATATTATTAAAAGAGATGCAGCGCTGTTGTAAAAAATATCACAACAAAGGAAGGATTTATGACGCAAAATACTCGATTGGAAGAATTATACGATTTGAACTGAAAAAAAAAAGGGGGACAAGGAATAGATGATAAAGAGATACAATAAGAGAATATATACATACGAAGAATCGCCATGAAAAGCATAACAGTTCCGGGAAACGTGATGTGAGAAAAAAGTTGCCAAAAATTCTCTTTCAGCCGACTGCAAACAAACTAAGTGCGGCAAGATAATGATGTAAGCAGGAGGAGGAGGAGGAGGAGGAGGAGGAGGAGGAGGAGGAAGGTACTGCTCAGAACTCTCTCTCTCTCTCTCTCTCTCTCTCTCTCTCTCTCTCTCTCTCTCTCTCTCTCTCTCTCTCTCTCTCTCTCTCTCTCTCTCTCTCTCTCTCTCTCTCACACACACACACACACACACACACACACACACACACACACACACACACACACACACACACACACAGTAGCCCAATACATATTATTTTCATTCAATTAATTAACTGATATTGGCAACAGAGTGTGGAAATACAGTAATATATATTAGTGACGCAACGTACGCGAGAGAGAGAGAGAGAGAGAGAGAGAGAGAGAGAGAGAGAGAGAGAGAGAGAGAGAGAGAGAGAGAGAGAGAGAGAGAGAGAGAGAGTTTCCCGCGGATCCCCCCAAAAGCCAACTGTTTCACTCGTCCCGCCCCGTGCAGCCGATTCCAGACTGATGGAGTTTCACTTTTGGCGGACAAAGCTGATGGCCAAAGCTGTTTGCATGTACAGGGGACTTTTATTTCTCCCCACGCGCGAGAAATCTTTACACAAGCCAAGCGCCACTGATTTCCTTCACTTTCCTTCACTGAACCCTTCCCCGGCGAGCACCTCTTTTGTTTATTACTCAATCACCAACCTGGTCTTAATCTCTTGATATTTTCCCTTCCTTTGATGCATTAAAGAAAACGATAAATCTTCGGAATGACACAGAACTCATGGATTTCTGAATAAGCCAATCAGCTACACCTGTCTGCCGCCCCTTGCAAGCCACTCAGGGCCGCGCGGGGAAAAGGTGCGCACCCCAACCAGCCTCTAAGGGCCACGGAGGCAGAAAACGTGTCAAGTCCTCAGCTGAGACAGTAACGAGAGGCGAAGTCATTATGCAAACAGTGCGACTGATTCATTAGCATAGGCAGCGAGGCGATCCATCCGCGCAGAAGATCCTCAAGGGGCAGACCAAGGCGGGACGAAGGGGAGCAGGGAGGGAA
Source organism: Scylla paramamosain (assembly GCF_035594125.1). NCBI lineage: Eukaryota > Metazoa > Arthropoda > Malacostraca > Decapoda > Portunidae > Scylla > Scylla paramamosain. Next base: position 3,649,980 of record NC_087185.1, read on the forward strand.
AAGGGGCGGGAAAGGATAGATGAGGGGAGGAAGAAGGCGGGGAAGCTAAATTTGCATAATGAGAAAAATGGCTCCGTAAATATGACAGCGATGGAAAGACAGGAACCAGATTTTATAAGATCAGGATTATAAGGATGGGAGGGAAATGGAAAGGCGGTGGCTGGGAACAGAGGGGGAGGAAAGGAGGTAGTAAAGGAGGTGTTAGGGAAGAAATGGGCTGAGAAATGATGCAGGGAAGACTTAGGAAAGAGGTAAAAAAAAATACACAGGAGCCGAGAAACATAAAAACACTTAAAATTCAGACTTTAAACAGGAAATGTACAGATTATAAGAAAGATTCATGATATTGATACTCCCTAAATGTAAGTTAATGTTCTATTCCATCAATAATATTAAGTCACATTCCTAAAGCATATCGCAGACAAATGATAAATAATAAAGAATAAAAATTACGTGCTCTCCAAATCCAGCTTCATTATGCTTGCAACACAAAAAAGAAAAGGCTATTGTGTCCTAAAGTTGAGCCCCTGCATCTCCTCTTCCACAACTTGCTAACAAAGTCTTACCGGAAAAAAAAAAAAAAAAAAAAAACGGATTTCATACTGACTTAGTTTCCCCCCTTGCAGAAAATGGAGATACAAGCGTTTTCTGTTTACAAAGTAGCTCCTGTTACTCGTTTTTGTTGAATCTTTCTTTTTCTTTTTTTTTTTTTTTGCTGTTTTGTTTATGTATTTAACTTTTCAACTGTGATTTCCAGGTATTTTTTTCTTTACTTACATTACAAAGAGTGTGGGAGAAAAAGGTGAGAAAAACACGGTCGTAAGAAAAGAAAGTTTTTAACCAAATCATGTCCACGTCGTTGTGAAAACAGTTATGACAATTTTTACACACGGAAGGAAAAATGGAGGTTGGGGAGAGAGAGAGAGAGAGAGAGAGAGAGAGAGAGAGAGAGAGAGAGAGAGAGAGAGAGAGAGAGAGAGAGAGAGAGAGAGAGAGAGAGAACACACACACACACACACACACACACACACACACACACACACACACACACACACACACACACACACACACACACACACACACACACACACACACACACACACACACACACACACAGCGCCACCCCGTGAACTTTCAAGTCTACAAAGGACTGAGGTAACGAAAGTGTCTTCCATCTGCAACAATAGATCACAGAGAGTCCAGACACATCAAGTCAATCTGAAATAAATAATGGAAAAAGACCAGAAAGAGACAGTTTTTTTTTTTCTTTCCTAAGCCTGCTTCCACGCAAGGACACAGACAGACAATCCAGACACAATACAAAATATAAAGGAAAACGTCAAGTGTATTAGAACGTTCAAAGATAACAGAAAAAAAAAAAGCTGACAATCTACCTAATAATCTAAAGTGAAAACAGATAAAACTTTTATTTTATTTATTTATTTATTTGTTTGCATTCTTCCCTTTGTGTCTTGTTCAATTTCCTCAAAAATCAGAGAGAAAGAGATCTAGTAAAAGCCACATTGCAAACTTCCACAAAATACAAAACCTTCTATTCCAGTCTCGCTAAAAATAAAGCAGTAGACTTTGGCTTCAGCATTGCACGTGATGGAATTAGAAAAATAGAACGTGATGAAATATGTCCTGTGTGGTTAATCAAAACATTATTATTGTCGACTCATTTACTGAGAATACAAAGGATGAGCAAAACCACAGAGGGAACTAAAACACACAGGTATCTTGCCACCAAACAATCTTCTCTTCTACTAGTACTCATTTTTTTGGTGGAAGTGATTGAGTGGGTTTTTCTATTTATTTTTTGGCCAGTCTCCAATACACGTAAAAATCCAATTGATTCGTTTTTTTTTTTTTTTCAGCTGTATATCTCTTCAAAAAGCAGTTTATCTTCTTTTCCGCTGTGCTAGTTTCCTCGTCTCTCTCTCTCTCTCTCTCTCTCTCTCTCTCTCTCTCTCTCTCTCTCTCTCTCTCTCTCTCTCTCTCTCTCTCTCTCTAAGTTCGTTCCAGGGTCTGTCTGCTCCCAATCTTCCAGTCCCTTTTCATCATGCCTGATATCTCTCCATTTATTCTGTGATTTGTTCCCCTTCAAGTATTTTCTCCTCTCATTTAATCTATCGTCCTACACTCAAGCATTTTTCCTCCACTCTCCCTTGTTCTTCTATCCTCTTATTGTCTGACTCCGCTGCCTACTCTCTTTTACTTTATTATTTTGGTTGTTATTTATTATCCCTGTTTCGCTCGCTGTTTAAAATTCCTTTATTTGTTTCTTTATTTTATTTTATTTGTTTGCATGTGTTATTAATCGTTATTTCCTTTCTTTCTCCTACTTTTCATGTTTCTGTTTGTTTCTTTCCTTTTACTTTCCTCGCTTCAGTGGTCTTTTCTCCTTAACAAGTTTCTCTCTTTCTCCTCCTCTTCTTCGCTACTCTTTCTCTTCCTTTCTTTCGGCCATTCTACTTTTTATGTTCTTTCACTTTCTCATTTTCTCCTCATTCATCCTGTC
>NC_087185.1:3660000-3685000 GCF_035594125.1 Scylla paramamosain
AGACGTGCTCGTAACAACACAGAGGAGGTATCAAGGGAAAATAGTATTGGTGTTTGTATTTTACCAAAGTACTTGAATTCTTATCAGTGTATACAAATATATAGTTCTTTTTTGTTAATGGCATACTTGATTTATGATTGATTTTACTTGAGACAAAAGTAAGAATGGGGCAAAATGTTTGACTGACTAACTGGTTGACTGAACATGGTGGAAGCTACAAAAAGCTATCAAAACTACACGTGGAAGTTCCTGTATGAAACCCATCTATACCTATCCCCACCTATTCTGACCCCCAAATATGAAGAAAAATAGAAAGAACAGCCCCTTTTATATGGACAATACGGAAGAGGCAAGGAACTCATACGTAAAAATAATTCTAAAATACAATCCTGCAGTTCAGTGAGGGTTATTTTTACAAGAAGGGGAGGAGGGCGAGGACTAAACCGTGGCATTACTGCACCACATGAAATCAGGTTCGAGGAAAGTCTCACACCGCCACTAATTCCGCCAGACGTTAATTAAAGGTAATACGATGCAAAATATACAGAACTCATTCACTAGCCACACCTTCGCCTGCCCGTTGCCTCGCCCCAGTGCAAAGCCAGACACGCAACACATAACAATGCAGATTTGGCTTCGTGGATCATAAACACGGACAAAAGTTCTTATTTTCTAGACTTCTTCAGCGTTACAACACAAATGGCAACTACTAAGAAATACATGGTGGCTATAATGGGCGTATTAATATTACTGGCTGACATATTGACTTGGTTTCTAATGTCAGTTGCAGTTTGTATATTTTTTTACTGGGAAGTGCATAATTTGCCTACAAGAAAAGAAAAATCTGAATTCTAAAACAGATTCAGTAAAAAAAATTCCAGTACTATTATTACAGTTATTATTATTATTACTATGATCATTAACGTAGTATATTTTTGGTAGTATATATTCTAAATTCTAGTAGTAGTAGTAGTAGTAGTAGTAGTAGTAGTAGTAGTAGTAGTAGTAGTAGTAGTAGTAGTAGTAGTAGTAGTAGTAGTAGTAGTAGTAGTAGTAGCAGTAGTAGTAGTAGTAGTAGCAGCAGTAGTAGTAGTAGTAGTAGTAGTAGTAGTAGTAGTAGTAGTAGTAGTAGTAGTAGCAGTAGCAGTAGTAGTAGTAATAGTAGTGGTAGTAGTAGTAGTAGTAGTAGTAGTAGTAGTAGTAGTAGTAGTAGTAGTAGTAGTAGTAGTAGTAGTAGTAGTAGTATCATTAGCATCATTATTATTACCATTACCATTGCCATTACCATCACCATCATCACCATCATCATCATCATCATCATCATCATCATTTTCCGGTGCCTGGAGGTGCGCTGGCTGGCATGGAGTGAATGGCGTCGCTGGTAATGGTAATCTCTCTTCATCGTTCACAAGTTGATGATTAATTGAGGCTCATTTAGTATGTGGATCAAATCACGGCGCGACAAAACACCACCACGCCATTTTTTTTTCTCTCTCTCTCTGTCTCTCTCCCTCTCTCCATGTTTATTTTTATTTTTTTTCTTGCTTGACATTTTTTTCTCTTTTTATTTCGTTATTATTTTTTTTAGGGGTCAGAATCGTGTAAAGCCAGCACCAATATTTACGGCTCTCTCTCTCTCTCTCTCTCTCTCTCTCTCTCTCTCTCTCTCTCTCTCTCTCTCTCTCTCTCTCTCTCTCTCTCTCTGTTACACATCCACCCACACATACACACTTCAGATCTCATTCCACTTTCCATCCTCTCGGTAACATAAGAATCGGGAAAAAAATGAGATCTCTAAAAGTATCACCTGATTGATAATGTCATTCGTCCTCCCAACACACACCTGTCAGACCCCAGAGACCGAAATTATAGACCATAAAAAACATTAAAGATTATTATTTGTCCCGTTCAGTTCTCTCTCTCTCTCTCTCTCTCTCTCTCTCTCTCTCTCTCTCTCTCTCTCTCTCTCTCTCTCTCTCTCTCTCTCTCTCTTCAGCCCTTGTTATAAAAGTTTCGGTCAGGGCAAACTTCAGTAAAAGTGAGGCTTCGTAAGAACAATACAAATACATCCACCCACACACACAAACAAGAGGGAAAGAGAATAAGAGAGCGAAAAAAAAAACTTTAAATCTTCCTCTGACTTTTCAAAGGAAGAATGTCAGAGGCCTTATTTCACCTGACGAGCAGAAGTACATCACAACATTTACGTGAGCTGCAGGCGTTACTCCGGCTGGCTGGGGTTGCAGGGAGTCTTAATGGGCTGCATTTAAGGGCGAGGGGAAGTCACCTGTAATGACTATACCTGGGGGGAGGAGCATCAGGTAAGAGGGGTCGGCTGGCATGACGTGATTACCTGCAGGTGCCACAGGTGTTCAGACTCATTACATTACCTGCGTGTTTCTTCTCCCTGGAAATGGTGCGTGTTACAATTTTTCTCCATTTTTTTTTCTTTCCAGGTAATATTTTCGTGTTCCCTCTCACGTTCGATCTGGCACCCCCTTCACTTCCACCTCCACCTCTCCCTTCACTGGTCCTTCTATAGCGTGTACTAAGCGCATATGAGGTTCCTTGTAGCGATCTATGAAGGGAGATACATAACGGTGACAGCCTTTCATCCCTACAGTCGCTCAGTATATGTTGCATTTTTACGAACGAAAAAGAAAAGATATATGACGCATCGATCCGTTCAATACTGGCTAGGTTCAGTTACCTTCGCGCATAAACAAAGGTACGTATAGTTCTCTCTCTCTCTCTCTCTCTCTCTCTCTCTCTCTCTCTCTCTCTCTCTCTCTCTCTCTCTCTAAACAGTGGGTGTGTGAGTGTGTTTGTCTGGCTGTATTTGCATTAATCAGTATGTAGTGCCTGTGAGTGTTTATAATAGTGAGTGCGAGGGTGTGAGAGCGAATTAATGTGCTATTTTGAGTGTGTTGTGTTGGAGCGAGTGTTTGTGTCGCGTGTTTGTCCTTTTCAACTAGCACACAAATATATAAATGGCCCAGTACTTGGTGGATTTTTATTATGTGTGTGTGTGTGTGTGTGTGTGTGTGTGTGTGTGTGTGTGTGTGTGTGTGTGTGTGTGTGTGTGTGTGTGTGTGTGTGTGTGTGTGTGTGTGTGTGTGTGTGTGTGTGTGTGTGTGTGTGTGTGTAATTAAGGTGTGGACTGGAATATGTATACGCTCCCCAAACACACGTAATTGCATATATATATACATACATATTCATGCAGGCACAAGTTCATTCAACTGCAGGTCATATCACAGCGACGCTACATTATGAAGACAATATTATAGAGCAAAATTAGACTCAGTTCGCCGACCGACGTGTATAAAGATATGAGAGAGAGAGAGAGAGAGAGAGAGAGAGAGAGAGAGAGAGAGAGAGAGAGAGAGAGAGAGAGAGAGAGAGAGAGAGAGTCATACATACACATACACACAAGCTGTTACCTCATACAATAAACATATATTCATCACTCCAGATGTTTCAGTCTGTATGAAACTTCGGAGCAAGAGAAATGGTTCAGTAAGCCGCGCCTTCTATCTTTGTTTCCACGCCCACTCGCGCTCAGTTCTAAGGTCCTTATTAAGTAAACGTTTAGGGGTCTTAATTCAGATACATTTAATAGGGCGTGAAAAATAAGTCACAAGGGTTTTGGGGTTTCCATGATTCTAGTGATGTTTCGACAAGGATTCTGAATAACTTATGAAAGAAAACGTTCATGAGAATCTGACTGATGACTTCTGTGGCCACTGAAAACATGTGAACCCGATTTATCACCGTTATGGCCTTTGAAAGCATGAGAACCTGAATTATTATCTGTGTGGCCTTTAAAAAATCATTCTCATGAAAAGACAGAGAGCGTCTAAATATGATAAGACTCGTAAGGTATGCTTATTTGATAACTAAATACGTTAGTTTATAAATATATCCTTCCATTGTGAATATTAATGCTGGTATATAAGTTAATCCAACATGCCAATACATAAATAAAATTCCATTTACTGCTGGGTTTAATAACGTGAGTAGTGAGTTTACACGTGAATTTAGCAGTGACAGGAAGAGCAAACGTCGCTAAATAAAGAGCAGGCAATGTGAGGCAAATAAAGTAAGGAAACTAAATGAACTCAACGTTTAGCTGCAGCATCGCTTGACGTTATCTTATCTTATTTCACGAGTTTAATGGATCAAAGTAAAAAAATGTTGGTGCCTGGAGGAAGGTATAAATGTTTTAGTGGAGGGAGATATGAGGGCGGCGAGGTGGCTTCAAGGGGTATTGGCGAGGCCTTGCCAGATATTGGAGCTTCACTCATGATGGAAACAAACAAATAGATCACCTCTCCTTCCCGAGGCCATATTAGCATTTTATTGATTAAATTCCAGAGTAGTCGCATTGCCTCGACGCAAATTTGAAAACACACGCGATAAAATGAAGGAAAAGAGAGAAGTGCTGAAAAATTTAGGAAGAAGAAAAGAAATGTAAATAAAAAACGACCCCCAGTGAGGGAGAGGGAGCGAGACAGCTGCCTCACCTCCAATATTCACTGCTCACTTTATGTATTCAAATATATATATATATATATATATATATATATATATATATATATATATATATATATATATATATATATATATATATATATATATATATATAGTAGAGAGAGAGAGAGAGAGAGAGAGAGAGAGAGAGAGAGAGAGAGAGAGAGAGAGAGAGAGAGAGAGAGAGAGAGAGAGAGAGAGAGAGAGAGAGAGAGAGAGAGAGAGAGAGAGAGAGAGAGAGAGAGAGAGAGAGAGATCGTGTTGAAGCATTACTAATGCACAAGGCAAGAAACTGATATTTACGTAGCATTCGTTAATATTCAAATTCCCAAAGCTTACAAGTCAGAAGTTCGGACAAAATTGTCAAGCTCGACATTTATAAGTTCAGACAAAAGAGGTGATATGAAGCAGCAATAAATAAATAACACAAAAACACGGATGACATAGGGTGACAGAAGCAGCAATAATCCCTGCAGTAAATTACGCCGGCAGCTTAACAAACAAAACAAAATATAAAATAGAAAAGGATCAATTCCCGGGCGACGTGAGCCGTCAGGATGATGAACACCACCTGTAATTAGCTCAGCGACGCCTAACAGCCGCCATTACGTCGCGCTGCGGGGGAAGGGAGAGGAGGGAAAGGAGGGAAAGGAGGGAGAGGAGAGACGAAAAGGAGAAGGATGTGCGAGAACAGATTTAAGGAGCTGCCTCGCGCGTCAAACATGAACACACAACACAGGCAGTGACAGGATATCCTCCGTCAAGTACTGCGGGGCCACGCGTGTGCTGGGAAGTGACAGAACCCCGAGTTTCATCCATGAACACAAAAAGAAAAGGCGATTACACGAGGCACCGGCGGACGCACAATCCTGGCATCGATTTCTTGCATAAAAACACACGTTGGCGGACTAATGGGACGCTGCGGCAGTGACAGCGAGTGCTTTATAATGTTGGGAGGAAAAGATATACACCGGGCAAGGCTCAGCCCGGTCAGCAGCTTCCATCTTCTGACACTAACACACTGGCCCCCGTAACCACAGTGCCACGGGAGGTGGTGTGATAAAGAGCCATATTAGCGCCAGTGTAGAGGAATTAACATGCGAGATTACGGCGGTGATGGAGCACCCTGAAGGCAAACAAGGCGAGGGAGGAGCCGCGAACCAACTAGGGCGAGGAAGGGAGCCAGGAATTTGCTTCAGGTACAAAAAGAAAGGAAAAAAAAGCGAGTCTTCCTTGTTCTGTATCCTCAACGCCAGCGTCATGTAACGCCTGAACTCACCACCACCGTGCCAGTCCAGGTAACAGGTAACTAAAGGTAACTGTTGGAATTGTACCCTGCTGACGTACCTGTGAGGCGGCGTGCACCTTCCCTCTATATGCTGCTTTACTTCAGCTTACAGGACAATATTCAGGTAAGAGTCAGCTTACCTTGTGTGTTTGGATGTCCTGGCGGCATGGAGGGAGGCGGCGAAGGTCGTGAGTTGCTGGAGGACGCTGAGTGGAAAGGAAAAGAATCACAGTTAACATTAATCGTCATCAAAAACATGAAAATATCAAGAATGTGGTGTGAGAAAATAAACACACACACACACACACACACACACACACACACACACACACACACACACACACACACACACAAATACTAAAGCAAAAAAACAGTACTTCTTACATTCTCCCTCTTTTTAAAGATTCACAGGAGAGAACGCTAAGCAACATAAATATTCAGGAAGGGAATGATTACACGCAAGAGCTCGGGGAGAAATGGAAGCAGTGGCATGAGAGTTCTGTTGCGGGCTTGGCGGAAGAGTGAGAAGGCTGAAACGTTGCCTGACGGAGACACCAACCCTCCGGACCGTGATGGAGTGCGCGGGCTGGTCGTCCGGGAGGAGGAGTTCACTGGACTGACCCAAGTTAATCACCTTAATGGTTTTCCATCCTTATTTGCATTCAACATCACAAGGGAAACGCACAGACTTGGGAAGCGTCAGTCACTCCATAAGGAAGTGTTTTAGCGGCGCAACAACAGCGAGTGCGAGTTTATCATTGCCGCAATACACTTTTGGTATTAGTGAAACAATTTCCCGCCACATTACACAGCAACAGGTAAAAGTGCAACGTTAAGGATGAAAATAAGGCATGTTCCGGCTGAGCGGCCAAGCAGGTCTGAAGGTATTTAGCCTCGTTTGCATGAATCTGGAACACGGAATATTTGATCCTCGGGGCGCGGCGACCTGCAAAACCCTTCCATCACTGCCAACTCTTGTTTCCCCGTGCGATAGGCAACTCCTGGGAACTTCCTACGCGCATCGCCTGACAGCCCCGCCTGACACCCCTGCTTTACCCCCTGCGTGAGGACCCCGACACCCGCCACGCCACCACGCGCTGACACCCGCTGACACTCTCCCATTGTGTCCCGGCTAATTATATCTTCCCAGCATCTCCACCTTTGAGTCTGAAAACGCTGAAGTAATTGTTAGACATTGTTCCTCTTCCGCGCCTCATGCAGCACCTCAATTTGGATGTCAGGAGGCAGAAGGGCGAGGCTTTGTGCGTGTCCAAGTGTCGGGCGCGGCGCACAAATTGGACGTGTCCCTCCACAAGTTACGCGGGACTGCTGCAGCTGCCGCTTAATTGTTTCACTTCCGCCACCCTCGCCTTTCGCCAGTAAGGAGGTACCGTCACTGAGATGCAATCCATATCCGAGTTCCTGTAGTAGCGGTGCAGCGTCCTTGAGCACCTGTGAACACGTAAGAACCCCTGTGAACACCTGTAGCAGTGACCACGTGCATGACCCAAGGGTATTAATGACAGGTGTGAGTCTTGTGGCGTCGCGTATCTCCATTCCTCTTGCCTCCCGAATCAGCAGAGGCAGTGACAGGTGAGGGCGGCGGATGAGTCTAACTTTGCACGCCGTGGAGGACAGGTGGCGTGCATCCGTGGGCGGCGTGTGGTACTCTCGTGGGAGCGCCTGTCGAGCTTGTCGCTATCTCGTACTTCCGCGGACTTCGAGGTAAAAGGGAAATGAAGCACAACGATATTTTTTCCCCCCTGGTCGGAATTTCTCACTAAAAGCTCTTACCTGGAACAAAAATGTGCTAAAAATGTGCTGACAGTTGTGTAATGCTTCAGAATGCAACAGTGAGGTTATGTAGAGAAATACACTGAACCACACACACACACACACACACACACACACACACACACGGAAAAGCATCGGAACGTGTATAAACTCTACCTTTTTTTTTCCTCATCTGAATGCGTAAGGTGATATATAAATGTCGCTTTGTGCTGAGGGCGGCGATATCGTCTTTCGGCCTCTATTAACCAGCGAGCGACAAAAAGGAGATCAAGTGATACAGAACCCCGGAGGCAAGCTTATGACACGCGGGGACTGAGTGAGCAGCGACAAGCCGACACCACCTACTACTGCTGAATGAGAACTCTTTAAGGCGGTCACTAATACACCTGTACCTGCCGGGCTCACGAAGGGACTGACTAGCATTAATGAAGGGAATAAGAAGAGCACGGGAGGTTTTAAGGAATAATTAAGCCATGTGGGTAACTCCGCACCGCCCTTAAATCTATCAGGAGAAAATATGTGAAATCATCAAAACCTTAGATACGCACACCTTGTCTTCAGGTGAGTAACCTGGTGCACCTGTTACTGATTCACGCCCTTAGGTACCCCCGCGATAAAGGTGATTTTAGGGGACATCTGATAACCTCCATCCCTCTTTGCCGCCGCTCCTACTGACTCCATTTTGAGAGCTGAGGATGAGCCAGGGTGGGAGAGAGGAGGAGAGGGAGAAAAAAAGGAATGAAAGATGATAGAGAGAAGAAGGTCGCGGGGGTGACGAGAAGATGAAATGGCGGAAAGTAAAGGGAAGCGAGAAATCAGGGAGTCCCTATGTGGCTGCGTAATTAAAGGTAAAGACAAAAGGATCCCGCCCAGAAAAATACATTAAAAAGATTACGCGACTGAAGAAAGGAAGCACAAGGATGAAAAGAAAAAGGAAGCGAACACATACGAGAAATGAGGAACTGGGAAATAAAATGCTATAAAAGGACAAAGAAGTGACAAAAAAAACAGATACATACGTGGATAAAGAAACTGATGGAAGGTCATCGGCTGAAAGAGACAATACGTTATCCAGAAACTAATATAAAGAACAAAAAGCACATACCACATTACAAACCCTTTAACGTTCTGACTTGAAAACATTAAAAACATTTGAAATCACTAACATCAGAATCTACACTAGAGACTCCATCGGCCGAACAATAACCGATGAAAAAATAAATAAATAAATGAAAAAATGACAGAAAAACATATTAAATTTCGCAACTCTACACTGGTGCAAGCTTACGCAATATAAGAAATGATGCGCAGACAGACAGCCGGAGAGACGGAGGGAAAAACAGGATGGAACGGAGAGAAAAAAAAAGGAGAAAAAATACCAGAAAAAGAAAGAGTGGGAAAAAGCAAGACTAGGTGAGACTGAGAGGGATGAGAGAGCGTGAGTTGTTGGTCGAATAATTCAGAAATGTTTTCATTCCGTAATTCTTCGCCGTAACTAGATCGATGGCTCCGTTTTTCACCCACCACGAGACACCAGAGTGGGTCTCAACAGCTTTTTTCTTTTTTTTACCCTATTGATCCCTTAATGACGTCAGGGCCGCCTAAGGTCGCATGAGGGAGACGGGGAAAAGGAAATAAGTAACACTGCTGGAAGGTGCAGGTAAAGACTTGGCTGCCTTGTGTTTACACGTGGCTGCTGTTGTTGTTGCCACTACTACTACTACTACTACTACTACTTTTTTATGCAATATAGGCTCTGACCAAATGTAGGTAATTGGGAAAAAGAGCCAATACGTTAAGAAAACAGTCAAAAGTAAGTCTAAAATCACACTGAACGAAACTACTATTCCTATTACCACTACTCCCACTACTATCACTACTACCACTACTACTACTATTACTAATACCAATACTAACACTACCACCATCACCAGACTACGGCATTATACACTGTGGCAATCCTGAATAAAATATAAGTCACCACAACACAACAATGCAAACCTATCGAGCTCAAATAGATATACACAGAGATTTGCCATTGAAGGTAAGCATCATATAAAGGTAAACATCTGTACTGCCTGACACGCTCCAGACACGCTCCAGCTCGGTGTATTTATGTTTACCTTCCAACCGTGGCACCTTATTTGGCCTCGTATGTCAAGTGTCGCCGCAGCGTATATCACCTCGACAGTACGACGCTCAAATGGAGGTCAGAGAGTGTTATTTTGTATTATTGCAGTGAGTGTTAGGTTGTTGTGTGTACCTTGGGATGTTATTGTTTATTTTCATGTGTTTTATCCTTTCTTTTTTTTTTCTTTAGGTTTGTGGTAAGTGATGTTTTGGGTGAGCTGTGTTTTTTTACCTTTAAGTATGATGAATATTAAAGTAAGTCTGTAATATTTCCGACTAAACACCATTCTCACCATCGCAGTCATCATCGTATCGTCACCATCACCACATCCACCATCAATTTCCCTCATCACTATTATTGCATCTTCACCACATACAACATCAATATTCATCACTATCACTGTATCTTCGCCACATCCAGCATCACTTTAGTCTATCTTTAACCCCAAACAACAGCATCTTCACATTCAGCATCACTATACAATTCCTCACTATCATCACATCCAGCACCACTATACGAGCATTCCTATCACCACACCATCACCACATATAACACCACCGCTATATTCCTCACCATCACCACCACACTCACCTGTCCTTCATTCACAATCTCATCTAACTTTCCAACACTATGCTAATTCCGACTCCCTGGCATAGAAAACTGGCCTTTTGATAAATATACAGAAAAGACAGACGGACGGACGGACAGCCAGATGGACAAACAGATGCAAGCGCAGACAGACAGGTAGACAGATGGACAGATGGAGTGACAGGCAAGTTTTTTATCATACCCGTTATTGCACAACGCGCTTCACTCTGACGCAAGCTGATGGTAGCACACACACACACACACACACACACACACACACACACACACACGCTTTTCCCCCAGCTGCAATACGCGTAGATAACTGGGTGCAGAGAAGAGAATCCTTTAATTCCACTTTTTTTTGTATGTGTGTTAATCCGCGCAGCTTCCCTCGCGTGGGGATGAAAAGGGAGAGGCATGTGAGCGCGTGTTGTATTCATGCTACCTGTTTACCTGCGTGTACCTGGCAAGGCTTTACCTGTGCTGCTCACCTTGCTGCTTTTTCACGTTAAATGCAACACGGGTAGACCATTTCAACACCGAGCCATTAGCGGGATTCGGCCGGAGGTAGAGGAATAACAACAAAATTTCTCAACACTGCACCATGACCGCCTACCAAGAAAAAGAAAGACCTGGAAAGGATAAAAGAAAACGAGACTTTCTACAGTTTTCTTACTGTGGCAATACGGAATTAGTTCACGTGAAAAATCTGCAAAGAGACGAAAAAGAAGATATTTATAGACCAAGACAAAGACACGTGGAACGGAGGACGCAACCTGAGGAAAGAAGGGAAGGAGCAAAGGAGTGAAGGAGTGAAGCAGTGAAGGAGTGGAGGCGAGTATAAGAAGTGGCCTTGAGGAGATGGAGAAAGAAAAGAAGGAGGAAGGAGGAAGCAAATTCTCAGACAGGCCAGGAAGGGAGACGCGGGATGACAGGGTGGCAGGGCGGCAGAGTGGCAGGGAAGACCTCTGTGATACGGCAGATTAGACCAAGAATGCGTTAAGAGCACATCAAAGGAGACGAAACCATCGACAGCTCAGAGGAGAGAGAGAGAGAGAGAGAGAGAGAGAGAGAGAGAGAGAGAGAGAGAGAGAGAGAGAGAGAGAGAGAGAGAGAGAGAGAGAGAGAGAGAGAGAGAGAGAGAGAGAGAGAGGAAGAGGAGACAGATCCCAGCCAAGGAGCGAGAGAAGGAGAGCAGTGGGATCTTCAGAAGGGTCGAGAAGGATCGCTCAAGAATTTGGAAATGGAAGTAAAGAAGGGATGGAACAGGTGTGGCGATAGGGCAGTGTTGTTTGTGCGTCACGTGTGGATTTCAGGTGTGTCTCAAGGAGCAACAGGACATACGAAACGATATAGAGTGAAAAAATGTAAATATATAAAGATATGAAGTAAAATTAGAAAACAGTGGAAAAGCAAGGGAAGCTAGTCATTTTATTGCTGCGACAAACAAACAATAACGTAAAAGACGAGGAGGAGGACGAGGAGGAGGAGGAGGAGGAGGAGGAGGAGGAGGAGGAGGAGGAGGAGGAGGAGGAGGAGGAGGAGGAGGAGGATTAGAAGAAGAAAGAAAAGATAGTGTGAAATACGGTGAAAACGATTACAGCAAAATGAGAGAGAGAGAGAGAGAGAGAGAGAGAGAGAGAGAGAGAGAGAGAGAGAGAGAGAGAGAGAGAGAGAGAGAGAGAGAGAGAGAGTGAGCAAAATATAAAACACAACACTAAGAAGCTTAGACTAAGTAAATGAGGAAGAGACGCAGCAAAAGAAAAGGAAAACGAATTTAGAACCGAAAAAGAGACGAGAAAGAAAACACCAAAGAGGGATAAGGAGGGAAGGATAAAGAGAGAAGGAATAGCAGGAATAATAAAAGGGAGAGGATAAGGAAGAAGGGGCCCAGAAATCCCCTCCCAGGCACTCACCACCTGCCCATAAATTCGAAGGTAATTTAATGAACCACGCGAGTTGCTTTCCTTGCTTTTAATGTACTTTATCCACGTCCCTCCCTCCTTGATTCAATCTGGGTTTCCATTACTTCCTTTCTCCACTTATCTTGTTATTTGTAATTCGTTCTTGGATGCTCCTTAATCCCAGTACCCTCTCTCTCTCTCTCTCTCTCTCTCTCTCTCTCTCTCTCTCTCTCTCTCTCTCTCTCTCTCTCTCTCTCTCTCTCTGAAGGGTGAGGAGATTATACCGTAACTCTCTCACGCTAATGCAAGGGAAGATTAAGAAAGATTATGGAATTTATAGCTTTCTTTAATATTATCAATGGGTGTATATATTTTTCCTCTTCCTTTCAGTAATACCGGTGGAGGAGGTGAGTGCAGTTTATCAAGATTTATCAATATATATATATATATATATATATATATATATATATATATATATATATATATATATATATATATATATATATATATATATATATATATATATATATATATATATATATATATATATATATATATATATATATATATATATGTCGTGTACGTATCTGTCTTTTGTATTTCTATTTGTGTTTACCTGTATCCCCCTTCATGTCCTTCCGTCCCTGCATTTGTTTCATCGAGGGTAGGACTTTCTTTTTCCCCTCAGCGGCGTCCCCTCACATCTCCCATTAACTGTTTCGCTTCCTTGTTTCACTTTGACTCACTGTCCGACTCTCTCTCTCTCTCTCTCTCTCTCTCTCTCTCTCTCTCTCTCTCTCTCTCTCTCTCTCTCCATTTCAACCTTACTCAGTTAATGTTTCTTTCTTAATGCACTCTGTATCCCTTGCTGACCTCTTATAACACTTATTTGCTCTAAAACTTGTGAATTTGATACCAACTCACGACAGTTTCTTGGTGGGAGAAGTAGCGCTTCTCTCGTGATATAAGTCAGCGCCATATGACTTTTTTTTTTCAGCGCCATAATTCAGCCAGTTTGCAATTTCTATACGCTGTCTGTTCCTCTATAGTTTCATCTTGTCTCTCTAACTCCTCTCCTCTTCCTCCTTTCCTATCTTCATAACTATTCT
Source organism: Scylla paramamosain (assembly GCF_035594125.1). Classification (NCBI taxonomy): domain Eukaryota; kingdom Metazoa; phylum Arthropoda; class Malacostraca; order Decapoda; family Portunidae; genus Scylla; species Scylla paramamosain. The sequence continues at coordinate 3,673,348 of NC_087185.1, forward strand.
TGTCTCTATAACCTCCACTTCCACCTGTCTCCCTCACCTTCTCTTCACAGCTGTTCAAGTCACTCTTAAACAGGAAAAATTATAAATAAACAACACGCAACGAGGAAAAACTAAGGAAAAGTCACATCCAAGGAGCGGCTTATATTTGAGGTCAACTGATATCAGAAAATGTAATGGTAATCGCATTTGTACGTATCGTGTTTGCTTTGTAAGGAGACTAAGCGTGTTTAATTGTATTTGTCAGGTGTCTTGTGGACTTACTTCGCCGTGAATACTGACAGCTACTGGTAAGCACATAATTGGCGCACTGGCTCAAAAGTTTCCGTGCATCTTGATTCTGATCTGGTCTGAGCCTCGATCGTGTAATATAATGTACACTGACGCTGTTGTTTGTGCCTTGTTGCCTGTGTGACGTGCCAGGGACCGACGTCTTTTGACCATAACCGATGTTCTATTGTTGTTGTTGTTACCATTATTATTATCATTATTATTATTATCATTATTATTATTATTATTATTATTATCATTATTATTGTTGTTGTTGTTGTTGTTATTATTATTGTTGTTGTTGTTGTTATGTTAGCACTACTTACTCTTCAGTTCTCGGCTTAAAAATAGTTTGGTTTCTTTGCTCTCTTAAAAAATTGACAGCATACTTCCTTTTCTTCTTAATTCACTGAGAGATTCTAGTCATTTAAAAATCACACCCGATCATTTACCCTTGCACTTATAACCTTCACCTATCACTACACCACAATGCTGGTGATCACTATACATGTCTTCACACTTCTTTCACCACACACAGAACAATTTACGGAGGGATTCTAGTCACTTATAGATCACAAAACCAGTTATTTGATCCTATGTATCATACTCACTATACCATTGATAACAACTATACATATCTTCATACCTATATAATACTTCTTGCCTTACATACAAAGCACACACACACACATTTCTGCTAGCATCCTCCCACGTACTATCCTCCCTCGTCACTGTAACACAATACTGATAATCACCACGCATGTCTTGACACCTTTTCCATTGCCTACAAAGCACACACGCGCGTTGATCAAAAGGTAGCGTCAAAAATTGTGACTTCCATCCACACAGATTCCTGGGAAAATGTTGACGACCTCCGCAATGTGCTGACGCATTTCCCAGCGGTGCAATTTCATATTCAAAAGTATTTACTGGGAGGGGAAAAAATGCATCCTCCATTCCCGTGATTTCATCTAGTTGATATGTAAAGCGACAGATGTGAGCTCCATTTTCCGATTCAAAGTAATAGTTGTAGCAGCTGTGTTTGTTGTTGTTTGTTTTATGCATCCGGCAAAAAGATTACGATCCATCTGGAAAAAAGTGAATTGTCACTTTTTTTTCTATTTATACTTGAAAATAGCAGTTCACAGAACGGATTTCTTCTTTTTTTTTATTTGTATTCCTGTGATAATACAGCGAATGTACTTTCATTTGATGCAACAACAGAGAAATGGATATACGCAGCGGTGTTCAAGTTGCACAATGCTGGAAATAAAAATACAAGTTATCACCTGATAGCATAAGATTACACACACACACACACACACACACACACACACACACACACACACACACACACACACACACACACACAGACAGTTCCTATCGAGAATACGTAAGAAATACAACAACAACAACAACAACAACAACAACAACGACAACAACAACAACAACAACAACAACACGAGGGAGAAAATAGCATCCTTGTGAATCTAAAGATGAAACCAAAGGCCCCCCCCAACACACACACACACACACACACACACACACACACACACACACACACCATCCTCCTCCCCCCCCCCCCTGACCGCGGCACACCATTCCCGCAAGAAAACATCTAAGCATCAGTACCTCTCAGGACAAGACGTGCGTGATTCGAGGCCCTTCTCCGCCACCACCCGCGCCTTCACATCAACACGCCCATCCCCGCGCTCTCCCACCCCCAGCCGCGAGGACACAGGGCACGCCACACACACCGAGGACACTTCAAACACCAATGACACGCAGCGTTCCAGCGTTGGATACTCACCTTGGAACATTCATGAATATGAGTGTCCTCTTGTTTGTGAGGTTGTGAGGACGTGGTGGTGACAGGAAGGTAGTACGTCTCTCTCTCTCTCTCTCTCTCTCTCTCTCTCTCTCTCTCTCTCTCTCTCTCTCTCTCTCTCTCTCTCTCTCTCTCTCTCTCTCTCTCTCTGGGAGTTCAAAAGGAAAGGCGGAACGAAAAATAACTTGCGAAGTGAGAAAATTTGTAAAGAAAAGAGCCGTGAATGCAGAGAGAGAGAGAGAGAGAGAGGAGGAGAGAGAGAGAGAGAGAGAGAGAGAGAGAGAGAGAGAGAGAGGAGAGAGAGAGAGAGGAGAGAGAGAGAGAGAGAATTGGCGACGGTGCAGGTGATGTGAGGAATAGAGGAAGGAGAGAAGAATGTAGAAGTGGGGGAAGGTTGTAATGAAGAGTGGATGACAAGGAATGGAATGACGGAAGGAAGTGAGAGAATATGTTAGAGAGAAAATGACATAAAACCAGGTAAAATAAGAGGAAAAAGATTGGAGGAGGAGGAGGAGGAGAAGAAAGAGAAAGAGGAGAAAGAGAAATAGAGTATAAAGAAAAAGATAAGAACTAGAAAACCGAAAATGGGAAGAAAAAACGAAGAGAAAGACAATAAATGGAAAAACCAAAGGACAGGGAAAAGAAGAAGAAAGACAAAGGACACAAAATAAACAGGTGAGAAAGAAGACACCGGAAGCTGATATCCAGGTAAGCTTGTTTTGAGTAGATAGAAAAAAAAAAACTAAACTTCAGATATTTACCAAGAACGAGAGAGAGAGAGAGAGAGAGAGAGAGAGAGAGAGAGAGAGAGAGAGAGAGAGAGAGAGAGAGAGAGAGAGAGAGAGAGAGATCACTGCACAATACCCGGCCTCGTCTCGCCGCGCCTCGCCTCTCGTCCACTCGCTTTTATATCCTCGTAAAAATTGACATCGCGAAGGAACCTCAGTGTTGTAAACGACACTCTCCCCGCCGAGTGCAGCTGCTTTCCGCTACACCCAGCGGCGCCTCCAGTACACCAGCCCGGATACACCTCCCCGCAGCATTGAGTTACACAGAAAATACACAAGGTTTATAGTTGCGCGTGAAATATTCTGTGCTTTTAAAATCTTGTGTAATATAACATCGCGACTTGGGTGTTCTTTTCCATTCTTTCTTTTCTTCTCTCTTTTTTTCTTCTTCCTCTTCCTCCTTCGTCGCCTCCTTCGCCAGTGTAGTGTGCAATATTTATTTCGCGTGTTTCATTCCTCACCTTCACGGTTTTCACTTTGATATTTTCCCTTTAACCCTTACGTCCCCATTGTCACTTATATTACAACCCGGTGCCTTAAAAATGTGTACCTAATTCCCTCTCTCTCTCTCTCTCTCTCTCTCTCTCTCTCTCTCTCTCTCTCTCTCTCTCTCTCTCTCTCTCTCTCTCTCTCTGCCTGTCACCCGCCACCTTCGCTCACTCCTCCTCCCGCCTCACCTTGCTTCCTTTACCTGACAACAAATGAGACAATACATTTAAGTCTGCTAAATGCCTCGCCTACCCCCGTGATCTTTATTGGCAATTAACCCCAAAAATGTGAAGTCTATCTCACGCTCCTTATTTTACGCATTTTTCTCGTCCCTGTTTTACCATTTGTCCTCAGAGGGAGAGGGAAATGTTAATTAAATTGTCCGAGGTTCATTATGATTTCGCCCTCTATGTCAGGACAGCGTAGCAATTACTATGATAGGAACGAGTGTAGCATTATCTAGGGCAGTGTTTCCTCTTTCCTGACTACAGTGTGTTTTATGTAGCGAATTGTAAGATTTTTTTACAGTAATGTGACTTGACTTCATTTCTCGATCCCTCGCCAGTAAGTCGCTTAAGTCAATCCTGCAGTAAAGACTTCGATTTCATTTATTTTCTTTCTCCCGTGTAGTCCTGTGACCTTGACCTTAGTTGGGGGTCACTTAAGCTTGTCAGGGATTGATCTGTAATACATTAAAGATGGTATACCTTGTTCCATTGTGCTGCCATATTTCGTCTATCAGTAGTTAGTGTAAATGAACCTGTCTACTATAAGGCTCTACTGCTGTTTGTTTGTCCTTTACGATCCTTTGTGGCACTAGACTCAGTAACGAAGGAGCGTGAGTAAATATGCAGGTGCGACACATGTGTCTAAGAGTTACAAATGTGAATAGTTTGGCAAAGGTACGTGTTGTTAAACATAAACTGGCATTGAAAACTTCACTACAACTCACTCATCGAACAAGTGACTTTCTTGCGGTTAACCTTGCAGGGAGGTCACGAGGAGAGGCCAGGCAGAGGAAGCATCAAAGTTTCAGGAGCAACATGAACCGCCACACTCACCTTATGATAAATGGACTCGCACCTTGCTGGCAGGTACCCCGCACTCACCCAGCCTATCCTGCGACACTCACCACAAAGCTCACCGCTGCATTATCCATCATACATAAGGCCACGTGACTCCACTGCCCAATACCACTCAATCAGTACAATAACAAATACACAGCTCAATACCACCCAATCAGTATCATAACAAATAATGTCGAAAGTACGTATTTTTAAGCCAAAATTCCAACATCCCTCATCGACGCAAGACATCCGTGAGTTACTTTCCTCACCGTCAGTATAAAGAAAAATGCTTATTTCCAGCCAGACTCCCTCGCAGTCCCAAGACGCAGACCTTTACGCCCATGAGTCATATCACATCGTTCGTTGCCAGAATAATGAGGCAAGACTCAGGTAAGATTCAGGTTATCACATCAAACACCGCTCATTATCGTCCCGTAACCCTGAATCCGTAAGGAAACGCCTCCCCAAATGGCTTAAAAATCAATCCAGATACGATAAGAAATTAAGATAATCGGCGGAATATGTTATAATCAAAATTACTGATAATAGCCCAGACTGGAGGTTCTCGGGGAGGGGAGGAGGAAGGCACGCAGGACTGCCCAATTAACACCCATTTCCATAAAACTCATTCCCTGCATCCTTGATTCCATGTGGTTTTAATTACGGCACGAATATATGATGCGCCGGGAGCAGAATTTCATCCGCTTAGTGGGGAATGAAAGCAAGGCAGGAAGGAGCAGCGTCAGGAACGTCTGCCAAAGAAAACAGTTCACCTCCGCGACCCGCAAAACTGGACCACTGCATTTTAGCAAGTTCACGATTTGAATTTCTCTCAGGGAAACTTTCTTTTGTTTTTGTCTTTCACCTAGAGGAAGTGGAAGATGAAAGTAAATACTGCTTTACTTGATACTTTATTGCATTTGCTTCTGTAGGATTTTATTATCATCGTAATATTATCAGTCGCATTGCTTTGACAATTTTTTTCCTTTTGTCTTTCACTTGGAAGGAATAGACGGCAATGAATACTGTTTTACTTTTTTTTTTTTCATTTGCTTCCACAGAACTTAATACTTATCAAACCGTCTTGTTTGTCGCACTGCCTTGAACTTTTTTTTTTTTTCCGTCTCTTTTACTTGGAAGGGACAAACAGCTGGGATTGAATACTGCTCAACTCACACTTTGCTTTACTTACTTCACAGAACTTGATACTAATTATGCCGCCCTGTTTGGCGCATTTCTTTGACGCAGACTTTTTTCTCTTTCTGTCCTTTAGATGGAAGGGAGGGAAGCTGAATGAATACTGTTTAACTTTACAGCATGAGACTTTTTATTTCTTTATTACACCTAGTTCTGTTCCTCTCTATTCTGGCACTTCTTTCATGGAACCACTTTTCTCTTTACTGGAAAGAATCAAAAGGCAGCAAAGAGCACTGTTTCACCGCACTAGAGTCCCTCTCAACACAGGACTTTCTACTTCCCATGACCTGTGCCTTGTCCATCTTCCTGCCGCAGAAGTTCACTAATATCCGAACACTTCCATTAACAGGACTAGTAAGCCTCTGGACACACACTGCCGTCTTTTTAACCTGGTATTAAGTCTCCCACATTTCCGGAACAAGGCGTGTACTACCGCACCTTCAAAATTTATAAACGTGACCCGTGGGCCGGCACATAAACGAGCGTGGTCTTCAGTATTAAATCAATGAACAAAAGACCAAGGTAAAAGATAATGGAATAAAAGGTGTGCTCAGAGCGGCCAGGCAGACGAGTAAATAACAATAAACATGTCCCCAGGTACCGTATCATTAGCAGGTGCGTCTAATTAAGCGCCAAATTTAGCTCTACCTGGCTCTACCTGGGCACTGGAGGACATGAGGGTCGCGGACACTTGAAGAGCTCCGAGGTGATAAAATTCGAAATTCCAGACCCAAGGGAGAAGCTCAAGACTCAACAAAGAGTTTCTGGGAAGAGGTTTAATTTATGGCTTCCCAGACCGCGCATTAAAGGAGTGCGCCGAAGCTTCCTGGAAAGGCATGAGCGAGGGAAGGACATGGGATGAAGGAAGGAAGATACAAGTGGACCGTTGACTGTGCCCGGGAAAATAATAAGAAAAATACCCAACCTTTCTGAATGCTTTTTTATTTTTTCCCCATTGAAGTGCTGAAAAATCACAATAAAATAAACTTTGAATAAACTTTTAGATGACAAGTACTAGAAAACAATGAGAAAAATACAAACTTTTGAATGACTTTTAAATGAAGAGTGCTAAAAATGATGAAATACATACGTGACTCTGCCAGAATAAGCTTTTTAAATGGTGAATAATAAAGAATAAAAACAAAATACACATTTAGTCTCCGAATAAGCTTTTAAGTGACGAGCACTGGAAAAATAATAACAAAATGCGTACTTTAAGTTTCTGAATAAGCTTTTAGCTGATGAGTACTGAAAATAACAAAAATAAATAACAAATAATAATAACAAAATGCCTCGCAGACTTTATAAATAAGCTTTCCGAGGAGTACTACCTGCCTCATGTAACAGACTCAACGTTACTCATCTACAGTACATCAATTACCTGCTGGCTTTCGTTCACGTGCATTTTACATGGAAAAAAAAAAAAAGCAGATGTGATTTGTGAAAATTTATGTTACCAGCAGAATTTTTCCAGGCAAACCACCATAACTCATTTCCAGCACAGTTTTTGTCACTTGGTTTTCGGCCAGCCAGAAAAAGAGAAAACACGACTTGCTGAGGCTAAAAAAATAATAGAAAAAAAAAGTACGATTTTGGATTGTACACGAGAATCTGGTATTTTTGTTCATTTTTGAGCTGGAAAGATGAAAACTCCTATTTGTTGGCGTTTTCGCTCATATTTGGGCTAAAACGAGAGAGAGAGAGAGAGAGAGAGAGAGAGAGAGAGAGAGAGAGAGAGAGAGAGAGAGAGAGAGAGAGAGAATATGGATAGTATGCGTGAGGATGTGGTGTACCCAACCCGCGCCTCGTGTTTTCCAGTGACAGACACAGGGACGTTACCACTGCAAACACCACCACCCTTTCTTTTCTCCTTTTTTTTAACCCCTTAGGTCGCCATGCCTTAAAGCTGGGCCACGTACCTGGCCAGCCCGGCAAACCAGTACAGGAGGGCGTGGTTGTGGGAGGAGGTAAAGCTCTTTTCGCTACGTAAGGTAAAGTTCTAAGCATGTAAATGTGTAATTGGCTTTAAATCAAATCTCGACTTCTCATTTTGTTTAGTGCTGTATGGTAAGTAATGATGACCGTAGTAGTAGTAGTAGTAGTAGTAGTAGTAGTAGTAGTAGTAGTAGTAGTAGTAGTAGTTGTAGTAGTAGTTGTTGTTGTTGTTGTTGTTGTTGTTGTTTACGAGAATCTGGCATTTTTGTTTATTTTTGAGCTAGAGAGATGAAAACTTCTATTTGTTGGTGTGTTCGGTCATATTTAGACTAAAAACGAGAGAGAGAGAGAGAGAGGAGAGAGAGAGAGAGAGAGAGAGAGAGAGAGAGAGAGAGAGAGAGAGAGAGAGAGAGAGAGAGAGAGAGAGAGAGAGAGAAAGTAGTAGTAGTAGTAGTAGTAGTAGTAGTAGTAGTAGTAGTAGTAGTAGTAGTAGTAGTAGTAGTAGTAGTAGTAGTAGTAGTAGTAGTAGTAGTAGTAGTAGTAGTAATTTGCTACGATCCCTACACTTCCTGTCACAAAAATTGTTAAAGGACACCAAACGCGAAATACGGAATACACAAACACGGTCACCTAAGAGATACGAGCAATAGAAGGCTGAGGTGTAACGCATCGTCCCTTGCTTGGACATTCAAAGCATTCACAGGTAACGACAGGCTTAAAGGAGCTCGCTGAGGACAGGCGACACGCACCCAACACCTTGCCTTGTCACACCAATATTGATACTCATGCGAACCGTAGCAAGTTTTATCTACAACTGCCCTTCTTCCTTTCTTTTCTTTTCTTTTTTTTTTTCAATATAAACTGTACATATCTTTTTTTTCACCTCTGTTACCATATGAAAAAAAATGCAATTCTTTTTCTCTTCGACTTTGCTATCCTGTCTGTTTCATTGTGTAAAATGCTTACACAAATGACCTAGCCAGGTTGCTGTTTATCTTTTTGTATTCCTTTATATTATGTACTCCTATTACTGCAAATACCACTACTACTACTATTACTATCACTATTACTACTATTATTACTACTACTATTATTACTACTACTACTACTACTATTGCTGTTGATTGATTTTTTTTTCTTTTTTTCAAGTATGGAACATATCCCATTTACCAGATGTAAATTCTTAAATTGAAATTTCCTCACTTTTTTTTTTCTAACAAAGGTCCGTACTGTACAAAAAACTAAAAACAAAAAATGTATCTAAAATTTACTTCTAAGATTACAGATGAATAAATCGTTAAAAGCAATGGAAGAATATTAATATAAAAATTATATATCAATCAACAGTGTTTTTCTTTTTCGTATCTTATTATCTATACATATATATATATTTTTTTTTAAGTGAAAAAATGGTTACACACCACTCCTAAATCAATAGATCTACAATCTACAATGTGTTTTTTTTTTTTATAAGAAACATTCTTATTCTTTTTTTTTTCACTTTTGTAACAAAGGTCCAAATCCATAGTTTTTTCTTATTTTGCAATTAAAAACTTTCTTCTAAGATTACAGAACAAATTCTTAAATTGAAATTTTGTCTTCTTTTTAAGAAAGGTCTGTACTTGAATTGAATTTTTTTTTTCTCTATGATTGCAGAACAATAAATCTTGAAAAGCAAAAGAAGAATATTAATATAAAAAGTGCATATCAATCAAAAAATTTTTTTTTAGTATCTAATTTTTTTTTCTACGCAGAATATGATTACATACCACCACTCTATGAAGTCAAAAGAATATTTTGCATAGGCCTACGTGGAATTGGCGCTGAAAATGTGATCTACATATTTAGTGTGAGGACTAAATTTATCAACAAGCCAAAGCCAGGCATTGGTGTGTGCCTGATTTTTGTTCCAGTATTCTGATGATTTTCTTTCGTTATATTCACCTTTGTGAATTGTTGTTCACTGTCAGTTTCCTTTTGATTCCCTGAAAAGTGCCAGTTGACTGTATTCTTATGTATTGGAAATTGCAGAAGTGACCTCATGTATCAACCAACTCAAAGTATATGATTTTCAATACTAATGACATGGACTTTTATATCTGAGGACGATGACAGAAGTTTTTGATGTGTTTGTAGACTTAAATTACCATTGATATCAAGTTTATTATTTACAGAACAGCTTAGAAGATTCATTACATTTCATTAAAATGTTTCCCCTTAACGAATTTTAATCAAGTATCGTTTTTTCATATAGAGACTTTTATTACCTCTATTGTAACCTGTGACATTTCTTCGATATTTCATGCTTTTCTGATATTGAAATTAATAAACTTTAATTCTCTTGAAAGCTTTCGGTATAATTCACCAGTGCGCTTTGGAAATTATGTTAACTGCAATATTTTAATTTCCCACGTCCTATTCCATCCTGTCTGCTCTGATCATGAGACTGGTGATCCCCGCACTAAGTCTCACTGGTGGCGCTGCACTCATATTGTTTTTGCTGAATGAATTTAATACCAGTGTAGTGTAATACGCGCATATATTTTAATGTAAAGCCATTATCTTGAATTTGATGGACGTGAGAATGAAGGAGAGTGATTACCTTCCAAACACTCGCCAAATACGCGCGTGTGCTGATTCCAATAAAGGTAATTTGATAAAGTATTGAAAAGGGTGAGTTTCCTCTACACTTGCTGAGGTTACGCGTTGAAAAAGATGAGGTTCACAATGCTGAAAAAAATTACTTGGATTCAAAAAACATATTTTAATATAGCCCAATAGAATTCAGCAAATGCAAGGTAATCGGCTTCGTCATAACCGGATTATATAAAATGATTTTTGCAGTCATATTCAGAGAGAGAGAGAGAGAGAGAGAGAGAGAGAGAGAGAGAGAGAGAGAGAGAGAGAGAGAGAGAGAGAGAGAGAGAGAGGAGAGAGGAGAGAGAGAGGAGAGAGAGAGAGAGAGGAGAGAGAGAGAGAGAGAGAGAGAGAGCGATGACATCCCAGACTTGACATTTGTAACAACACAAGCAACACAATACAATGAAGGATTATTGGATGTCCCTGAAACTTTGACGGAGAGACCCCATCCTAACATTTCCTTCACTACAGCAGGCCTACACACTGCCTCCATAACACTTTGTAACTAGAATACAAAGACACATTAAAAATACACAACAGTACAATTGCAATATATATATTTACCTGGAAATGAAAGCAACAAGGTGCGACTGTCAGCTTATGGCGCCTCTTAAATATCACCAAGTTTTTAATTAAATGCACTCAATGTCTTTCTGTACAGTTTATGAAAAGAAAAAATGTAAAATATTAATAAACGTTAATGTTCTTATTTCACGCAGATTTTGCATTTCATCCACATAATGCCTGTATTGTCTTTATTTTTTTTTTTTCTTTAAGCATTAGAGTTTATATTTCATGCTGGTTTTGCTTTCTGATGTTTAAAAATTGATCTTCCGCTCTGTTAATGAATCCGTGACCCTGTTTTGGCTTTGTACATTTTTTTTTCTTTGCGTTTGTATAATAATTTCGTCTGTTTAATAATTTACTTGTACTTTACCTCATACTATTGTTGCTTTCTGCTATATTAAAATTTCTCTCACTGTTTCGTATGTAATCTTCTAACCCTGTCCTTCAGAATTTCATCTATATAATGCAACATATATATTTAACGGATTGCCTCCCATTATTTTTGTTTTCCGTTATACTGAAATATGTCTCTCACTCTTTTATATACATTTTCAGACCTTGCCCTTCTGTATTTCATCTATATAATGCATCGCCTATATCTAACGGATTGTCTTCAATTATTTTTGTTTTTCTTTATAATGAAATATGTCTCTAGCTATTTCGTATATACTTTTCGGACCTTGCCGTTCTGAATTTTCTCTACATTTATTGCCTATATCTACGTAAGTTATTTTACGTAAGGCATCCCCTTTCTCTAAGTTCTCACATTACTTCTTTTTTTTTACTGTCATATTATTTGGTTCCTAGATTGACACAAAACTCATGACGCAACTGAAACTGGAGCATAAAAGTGCCAGGTTTCAGAGGGCATGGAG
>NC_087185.1:3687500-3727500 GCF_035594125.1 Scylla paramamosain
TAGCAACTTACATTCTTAATACACAATATTATACCATGAAGTAAAAACAGCGTTAATTCGTTAGGTTAAGTTAGGTTAGGTTACTGTTGGGTTAGGTTAGGTTAGGTTAATTAAGATTAGTTTAAGTTAGGTTAGGTTACTGTTGGGTTAGGTTAGGTTAGATTAATTAAGATTAGGTTAAGTTAGGTTAGGTTACTGTTGGGTTAGGTTAGGTTACGCTAGGTTAGGTTAATTAAGATTAGGTTAAGTTAGGTTAGGTTACTGTTGGATTAGGTAACGCACACACACTTCCCCAACAGTACTGCGCGTGGTATTAACTGCAGTACCTTAGAGTTTAGACATGAACCTTTCACCAGCACTCGCCAGGTAATTAATTAGAGATCTCTACCTTGGCCAGCAAATTACGGAACTTCTCTCTCTCTCTCTCTCTCTCTCTCTCTCTCTCTCTCTCTCTCTCTCTCTCTCTCTCTCTCTCTCTCTCTCTCTCTCTCTGCCTCGTAATGGATATTCTGTGTACAATTTGGAGCATCTTTAGCCGGCAGGTACCCGAGTGTTAAGATTAATTAGCAGGGCATTATGTCTGGCCGCTCAGGTGATGTTGGCAGGTCATTCTATTCTCTTATCATCCCGAGAAATTAGTTATCCGAAATGCAGGTAAACGTGTTCATTTGTGCACTCGTGTCTCTTTCTTTTATGAGTTTGAGTTTCTGTCAATCTATCTACTCATATTTGTCTGCCTGTCTATTAGCTACGTGTCTTTTACTTGGCTATCGAGTAATCATATATATCAATGTCTATTAAATTTTGTGTCTGTCTCTTTATATGATGTCTGATTATGTAGCTATCTATGTATTTTTTATGTTCATGTATATTTATTACTTTGCTATCTATCAGTATCATAAGAAAAAACTGCCAAAATCCTATTAGTAACCCAAGTAAAACAAATGAATACACTGATTTGTTAATGCAAAATACTGTATAAATAAAAATCAGGGAGTGTCTGCTGTGTATTCTGTATCAATAAAAAATTACATAAGCATCCACAATAAATAAAAAATAAATAAATAAAAAAACACTCGTATATCTCCTGCAACACTAATACCATTCAATAACAACTTAACTCATTTCACGCACCGCATTACAAACAGTCGTGGCTACAAACATTACATTTTTACACCCCCACTCTTGCCCCCAGCTGTGATTCTCCCGCGTCAGTAACACCTGGCGGCTAACTACCCTTCACCCTTTAACAGACCTTCCCCGTTGCCTCACTCAATCTCCTCTGCCTTCGCTCACTCCCCTCCGCCTCCTAGATCCATCAGCTTACCGTATCGCGCTGTCCCGTGCTGTATATTCCCCGTATAGTTCACTGGCCTGCCTCCCTTCGTCCCTACGGCATCGTGTCCCTCCTACGTCTTAACTATCTCCTCTTGCCTGCCACATTCTCAGCCTCATTTCCTTCATTCATTCCTCAGCCTGACTATTCCAGCTTACCCTAGCTCACATATGTCTCCCTTGCTTCCTATTCTCACTTGTTTCCTCCTATACAATTATTATTTTGTGTTATTTTGCTCACCTAATGGATGCTCACATGTGTCTCCCTTGCTTCCTATTCTCACTTGTTTCCTCCTATACAATTATTATTTTGTGTTATTTTGCTCACCTAATGGATGCTCTCACTTTCTCGCTCTTCCTCTCTCTCTCTCTCTCTCTTTCTCTTGATGCCTCGTCGCATTTAGCGTGTTTCCCTCGCTCTCAAAAAAGGTAATCTGCAGCAAGCCACTCAAGAGATCCTCTGTATCAAGCCCTTTCTTTAATTTCTCAATCTGTAATCTGCTCTCAGACGCCCGCCACCTCTTCCAGTATTAATCAGATATCGCTTTATAATCCGATCTTTTTGACTCATCTTGTTTCCCTCCTCCTGTCCCTTTTCTCACCTGTTCATTTACCTGAGGGCGGGGCTAGTGGGTGGAGATGGAGAGGAGAGAGAGAATAGAGAGAACAGGTATTCCTAGCGCGCGGGAGAACAGAAGGTGCTTAAAGGGAGAACAGTGAGACAGGTAAGGGGAGAGTAAGGAAAAGTGAGGAGGATATGAAGTGTGAAAAAGGGAGGCGGGAGAGGAGAAAATGCGGAGTAAAGGGAGGGATAAGTGGAAGAGTGGCAAGGGAATGGGGAGTAGTGGGGAGAGGTGAGAGGGAGGGAGGGAGGGGAGGAAAGAAGTAGAAGTGTGAGGATCTTGTGGAGACGGTAAAGTGCGAGGTATGGAGGCGGGGAGGTGTGGCATGGGAAGGTGGAGAGGCGCGAGAGGAGAGGGGTGAGAGAGGGTGAGAGGAGCAGGGAGGGGGATGGGGGCAGCTCGCGTGACCCAGCGCTCTCCCCACAACGGTACAGCGGGCATAAATCAGACCCATTAGAGGGAACGCCCCGGGCAGGGAGTGCTTCGCCACAGCTTGCGGTCTGGATATTGCGAGTAACAGATAAGATAAGAGTTAGCGTGGCGCGCGACGGTAAGTTCCCTAACATTTCAACATTTCTTAGACACCCTTGAATTCTGGCGCCGGAAGATACGAAAAGTGAGCGGTGACGAAACTTAATGCGGAGAGTGAGTTAGGTAATATAAGACTGAAAATGTCGACTATATATGTGTGTGTGTGTGTGTGTGTGTGTGTGTGTGTGTGTGTGTGTGTGTGTGTGTGTGTGTGTGTGTGTGTGTGTGTGTGTGTGTAGTATACTCTCTCTCTCTCTCTCTCTCTCTCTCTCTCTCTCTCTCTCTCTCTCTCTCTCTCTCTCTCTCTCTCTCTCTCTCTCTCTCTCTCTCTCCAGGTAAACCCTCATGCAGGTGTCCAATCTCCTAATGACTCCCCCACGCTCCCCCAGCACAGGTAACACTATCATGCTCAGTGTTAATCAGTCTCAGGTGTGCGCCAGAAACTCCCTCAGTCACGCCTCCCAGCGCTGCCCCCAAACTCCCCAGGCTTTCCCGGAAGGTCCCCGCGGGTGTCATCCTCTATCGGTTAATACATTCGGCTTTCATAACGTCCCCCTCAGAACAATTCCATCCTTTTCCTGTAAGTCGTGGTACTGTTTTCTATTTTCCGTGTCCCTTTTACCCTTCCTTCCTTCCTTTCTTCCTTCCTCCCTTGGTTCTTTCCTTTGTTTAGTTTACAGATATGCTCTTCTCTTCCTTCCTCTAGTAGAAGCATCACGGATTTCTATATTACTCTTTATGTTCCTTTGTTTTTTTCGGTTTATTTATTTACTTTCTGTTTCTCTTACTCTTCTCTTCATTTGCTTCATAGTTCTCTTTTTCCTCCTTCCATAAAGTACAAGTGAATTCTTACTACAATGAATTACTTTTGTTCCTCGCCTTATGATTCACTCCTGCTTTCCTCTGCCTTTCCCTTTCTTCCCTCCTTTATCCACTTTATCGCCCTCCCATCTTCCTTCCGGTACATACAAACATGGGGGAATTTTATCGTGAATTGCTTTTGTTTCTCGTTTCGTAATTCACTGCGCGTCACTTTCATTTGTTGACGTGTGAATCTGTGTTGATTATAGTGCTGTAAATATTTATAATTGTTCTGACGTGCACCTCGTTGTGTTCACGCTGACAGAACGAGCACTGGCAACACAAAACACTCGACTCTTCACAACACAACGCCACTTTTTAACACCAGACACAGGCGGCATTTCACTCCCAAAGATTCATCTGAAATTATAACACTCGAAATATATTAAAAAAAAAAAAAAAAAAAAAGAGACACAGGGGGAGGGAGAGTGGGGGAATGAGCAAGACTACAGATAAATCATAAAACTAATTCATCCATTTTTTGATACAGTGCGGGAGAGGGATGAAAAAAAGAGAGAAAAAGAATCAAATTTTACGTTGCACATTCCAGATTAAAACAAGGTAGATAATCACGCCACGCTACATTTGCACAATAACGTTTATCTTGCGTTGGCGGGAACTCCATGGTGGATATGCCTGCGTTATCGGTGTAGCTTTATCTCTCTTTATCTCCCATTAAACTGCCTTTTTTCCGGTCCCCTCGCAGACTCGTATAAAGCTGCAGTATATGGCATCATCCTGGATTATGACGCCCTCCATCACCGTCTGCTGTGACCACGCCCTTGCTTTCTTTCCCAGTTATTTTGCGTCAGTGTTACTGCAGTGTATCTTTCACCTTCAGGATTCAGGATTCTGTATTTGTGGCTTGGGAAGTATGTGGGTAGATTCTCTCTTTCTGTGCCTTCGTCCTTTATATCCGTGTGTGTGTGTGTGTGTGTGTGTGTGTGTGTGTGTGTGTGTGTGTGTGTGTGTGTGTGTGTGTGTGTGTGTGTGTGTGTGTGTGTGTGTGTGTGTGTGTGTGTGTGTGTGTGAGTGAGTGTCATCCCAACCACTACTGCATCCATAAGCGGGAACAGTAACAATAATTTGCACTCGTATTTCTGTCGCCATAACTATCAATACAAAGACAATACCCGGGCACCTTCACGACCACTTCCCCGCGCGCTAGCCACCATCAGGTATCCATCTATCACAATCCACAGTAACAAAGGAGACACTTACCACTACACCAACCACCATCTTCCACCATCACCACTCACACCATCATACTACTCTCTCTCTCTCTCTCTCTCTCTCTCTCTCTCTCTCTCTCTCTCTCTCTCTCTCTCTCTCTCTCTCTAAGCACTAGGGTCATATTTTCCAAGCTTCCCGTACGGCGAGGAGGCTTCCTTTCCCCTCATGTTCCTGGGACTGGCTTCATTCTCTTACACGTCTCCTTTAAAGCTATCCTCGCAGGCGTGTTCTCCTTCACGCGGGATTACTGCCAGTGAATCATCCACCACATCCCCGCCTTGTTTATGTCTCGTATATCCTAGCCGGTGCCTTAATTATTCGTGGGTTTATCAGCGCCAACACCTTGCCGACGATACACCGGCCGCCCCGCTCCCGTGCGCCCGCTAAACTCAAGTAATGACGGCAAAGGCCCACCGGGAACACTTCACAACTGACTGCTGCAGGTGCTTATAAATACCGGCTTACCTGCGAGCGAAGGGGACTGCAATGGGACTCCTACTTGAAAAGGGTCATGAGATGGATCGTGTTCCCGTGCAATGCATTACTTTAACGTAGAGGAATGCCTGGGCTGAAAAGATTCTTTCTGGCAACTACTAACACACACACACACACACACACACACACACACACACACACACACACACACACACACACACACACACACCCGCCGATAGCCAGACAGTCCCGTTTTATCTGCGAGATACAATCAGTCCTTTTACCGAGGCCCTACATCCCGCCCCCATCACCCTATATAGCGGCGGCCACCATACACAGACAGGCAGGGAGGCGGGGGGCAGGGAGAGGATGAGCGGTGGGGAATGGCTGGGGGGAAGAGGCCCGGCAAAGGGAGGGGCAGGCCAGAACCAAGGCTGGGCATGTTTGGGGCTGTGTGACCATCTTAAATTATTCCTCCCTGAAGGTGACAAGACTTCCTAAGAGGTTCTCTGCATACCTACCCAAAGTGAGGCGGACTCGAGGCTCAGTGATTCGCGTGTAAGTTGAAGGAAACACACTGCCTTCATTTTTGTCTCCGTCATCCCTTAATTGATGCTGACAGATTCACATTCGCCCTTCAGGTCCGGCCATTCTTCCCCCGCCTTCAGTTTTCCTATTAATAGATCGGATATTAGTCTTCATTTCACCTTTTTCTCCTTCACTGCAGGTCAGGATTTCAATGTGTTTCTGTTTACCTTCAATAAATCATTGACTCGAAATATTCTGGCTGCTATCTCAACTGTTTTTGCTTTTTTTTGTTTTGTTTTTTGTGTTGCGTCGCGTCTCTTCTCTTCTCTTCTCTTCTCTCTCTCTCTCTCTCTCTCTCTCTCTCTCTCTCTCTCTCTCTCTCTGAAGTTCACTTCCATCACTATAAATTTTGACCGCAGCGTTGGAGGGGAAATTATGAGGTCACAGGCAAGGGAGTGGAGAGAGAGAGAGAGAGAGAGAGAGAGAGAGAGAGAGAGAGAGAGAGAGAGAGAGAGAGAGAGAGAGAGAGAGAGAGAGAGAGAGAGAGAGAGAGAGAGAGAGTACACATCTTCAGCTTAAATATGAAGTCTGGAGCAAAATTCTGTACTCTACGTATATCCCTTGAATCCGCTACGCTGCCTCCAGTCTATATTTTCCGCTTGTGCTCCCGAGTCAAGTCTAATTACACCTCGGAAAATCAGCGAGCGCACACACACACACACACACACACACACACACACACACACACACACACACACACACACACACACACACACACCAGGGTCCAACCAAGATTAAGTAATTCGGTTAAGGGACAAGCCAGCTCTTCCCAAAACTGCAGGTTAAGGGTTTAGGGGAAAGGGTATCCATCGCTGCTCCCTTACTCCCCTGGCGGCACTTAACACACTGCCTGATATAAAGTTATGGTGAAAAGTCCGCGCTTTATGTGTGGCGGTAGAGGGAGAGGTAAGTTTTGTTACTAAGGTCCAGTTAATGCACGGAGAGTTGCAAGGATTCTCTGTTGAAAGTCACAACAAGGAATTCCAGCCAAAGAGAGTTAATTCCCCGCTCTGCATTAGTGTTTGGTGAAGTTATGTGAGTTTGACGTGATATCATGTAATGTTCCGCTTAGTATAAGAAAGCAAAAGTACATTTAATCAAACCGACCGCATGATATGGTCTGTCTGTGCCTGTCTGTCTGTCCGTCTGTCTTAATAACAATCACTGGTGGCAGGTAAGTATTTATCTATGATCTTTGCTATATACAAATTTATATTAGTCGACAGGTAAGGTACGAGGAAGCAAAAATAATATGAAGCATAAAGATTACTAATGGAAGCTTAAACATTCGTCCATGACCTTTGTTGCTGGAAAGAAAAACGGAAGAGGGGACATGATATACTGAAAAGAGAAGGAAGGCAGGCAAGTTAAAAGGAACGAAGCGCATCTCGACTTGAAAAATTAACAAAAATCGCTAATGGAAGCACAGGCATTCGTCGACCATCCTTGTTATTTAAAAGGGAAGCGGAAGGGAGGGAGGACATGATAAATTGAAGGCGAGAAGTAAGGTAAAAGGAACGAGGCGCATCTGGGCGTGAAATATGTAGCAATCATTGTAGCTTAACCCTCACGAAAGAGTACCCAGGGCGGCGCTATCACAACGAGGGACGCATCAGGCCACAGAACAACTCACGGACAAGATAAATTCCCTGGGCGCGATCATTCCACTTAGATAAAAGGAACCACATCTTGGTCCACGCGCCATGTTGGGCAAGAGGGAGCTGGTGGATCAGATTAAAGATACATACACGTCGCCTGCTGTACGGCATCCAACTATAACTACCCATGCTTTAGACTACCACCACCACCACCACCACTACCACCACTACCACCACTGTTCCTGCCTTCCTTCCCCATTCCTCGCTTCGCAGATTACTTGGAGTTACCGCCCACCCTCTCCAAACCTTCCTCTTTACCCCCATACTTCCCCGCCCCTCCACCACCTCCCCCACCTCCAAATAGCACCACCAGCCCGCCTCCCCGCACACTCCATCACACTAGGTAGCTCATATTTTTTCCGCACAACACTCGCCACATCAAGGAGGTATGCTGGACCTTACTTCTCCTTTCTTCCCCCTTCTCCTTCCTGCTAACTCCCTACTCATCCCTCTAGACAGCCATCAAGGGAAGAAAGAACACCGGGAGAATGGGGATCTGGAGGTGAAGGCAAGGGAATGTGTGCAAGTATCTGGCCGCCTTATACTCATCTCCTTGTCTTCTCTCCTTCAGTGGCTGCAGCTTGAGGGAGAGTTGCAAGGGAGAGGGGGAGAGAGGGAGGTAACTATTAACCCTCCCTCTTACTCCCTCTTGCTCCCTCCTTCACCCCAGCAGCTCCTGACCTCTTCTCACCCCTCCGCCCCCTTCGGACTCCTGGGCGTGGCAAAGAAAGCCTCACGAAGACAGAAGACAACTCCATACAGCCTCACAAATATACTGAATACAAATGGCCACGTAAAATCCCCCTCAATGGTTTACTCTAAAGCATAAACACGACCCTGGCTGCTGTGTCGAGCCCGCCCGTAAATTTACTCATAAGACCCCAGCAATGGTTTAAACGTGGCTACATATACATTGGCTTACTAGGTCCCAACTGTCGCGGCCGAGGACAGACGCCAAGCCCAGCAACAAACAGCACAAAGGCGGGTAACGTCATCCCCAATTTCTCAGAGGCAATAAAGTTTGTCGCAATGTCACACCGACTATCCGCCCGACTTGCAGAATTAGTACATTAAATTTCCCCTCCCTCTCTCTCTCTCTCGCTCGGTACGAAAGTGTTGATACTCGAGGGTGCGGAGGGAGGGAGGATGCATAAGAGACCTCGTGAGTGTCGCGTTCAGATGCAGACGACAGTCATAATGGTGATCTTTGCTGGCGCTGGGTCCATTCTGGCGAGAGAGAGAGAGAGAGAGAGAGAGAGAGAGAGAGAGAGAGAGAGAGAGAGAGAGAGAGAGAGAGAGAGAGAGAGAGAGAGAAACCCATTCCTCAGTTAATAAATATCGTGTGAGAACCATTACCCGGGAGAGTGAAGCTGAAGTATGCTAAGTAATTTGTATAACCTCGCCCGACAAAGCCTCGCCTCACCCTGGCCGCTGAAGTCCCTATCGTTCAACATTTTCTCCGGCACGACAGCAAATGAGGCAGTGCGGCAAGGCTACCCGCGGCTCACACAGGGATCGCCGCCTGCCCAGATCACCCTCTCAGGACTCCATAACGCGGCCAATGAGGGGGAGGACCGCGAACATGAGGTAAAGTGGAAGTTAAGCCACGGGCGAGGATTGGGACGCGGTCGTAGTGAGCGAACGCGGCGTGGAGGCTGTATTCCAAGGTGTGAGGCGCCCGCTGCGCTGCTGCCCCCACCACCACCTCCGTTTTCCGCCTAAAAGCCCCATTTCCCATTTTCTCCCGCGTAAAACCACACCCTAACGCCCCCATCCCGACAGCGGCCACACAAAATCGCAAATAAAATGCAAATGGGAAACTGGAAGAAGCATAGATCACGGATCGCGAAAATTATACCCGCCCAAGCGAGATGTTGACCCCACAAGGGCAGGGAGGCGGCGGGATGAAAAGTGGAAGCTAATGGTCGTTCTGGCACCTGGCCGATGTAATGACGCCTGGCCCCCACTGACACCAAGCTGGCACCCCAGACGCTGGCAAGATCAAAACTGATAACACTGCCTGGAGGAACACAAGCTTATTATCATATTGCAGCTTCGAGACGTGATAGAGTTCGTTCTGTAGCACCCACTCCCTCTCCCCACTCCCCGCCATCTCTCTCTCTCCAAGACATGACATAATCTCGCCTGTAGCTCACGCCGCCGCAGTGCTTCAGGTAAAACTACTAGCAGTACTCTGTTATAAAATGCCTCGCGGTGCCAATTTCACCTTCAGTTCACGACACACCAAATAACCGCGCCAGCATTAAAAATTGTACATATTCGAAACGCAAGTTTGGGAGAGAGAGAGAGAGAGAAAAAAAAACGCATCTTAGTTAAAGTTCAACGCGTCTTCTTCCTTCGGGCCTGGACGGAACGCGATGGAGGAGGAGGAGGAAGAGGAGGAGGAGGAGGAGGAGGAGGAGGAGGAGGAGGAGGAGGAGGAGGAGGAGGAGGAGGAGGAGGAGGAGGAGGAGCAGGAGAAGGAGGAGGAGGAGGAGGAGGAGGAGGAGGAGGAGGAGGAGGAGGAGGAGGAGGAGGAGGAGGAGGAGGAGGAGGAGGAGGAGGAGGAGGCAGCGATGTAGGAAATATCTTAATATCTCAAGGTGGAGAGGTAGGAGGAAAAGGGGGCTGGGGGATGACTAGGAGGCTGTGGGAGGATGGGAGGATGGGAGGCTCAGCGGAGTATACATGTAAAGGTCATATACAGCGCGGGAGTCCCCAGTTGTTCCCTACATCCCGACTTGCAGGGCTACGCGACTCCCCGCCAGCAGACCACAGCCCCCTACCGCCTCCACCACTCGCCTCGCCGCCCCTACATTTTTTACCACCTACGAGAACGCGGCAGCAATCAACCAGCACACCTGCAGACACCCCCTCCCTCGCAGTATGGCGCTATTATGCCTCACCACGCCTTTATCACCGCGAGAGAAACCCCATATAATTATCTCACACACCTTTGCCGCTTCGTAACGCCTCGCAAGCCTTCCAGCGCGGGGCGATCACCACCTGCCACGCCTCCCTGTACCTTAAGTCGCTCCCCCGCCCCCCAACGCCTCTCACACCCCCCACCACCGCAGAATTTGGCCTCCTCTTCCTTCACTGCAACTGTCTTATTCATTTTCAACAAGTTTCCAGACCTATAAGATGTTTCCAGGGCACGTTCATAATATTTTTTTAGTTTCCTTCAGATTTTTTCCCCATATAAGCTTTCAACATACGATTCTGTCTCCCCTGCAACTCAGTCAATGCTTTCCACTAGATGTCCAGGCCTATATAGGTTTCCAGGGCACTTCCAGCACACCTTTCCAGTTTTCTACGGATTATCCTTCCCTATATAACCTTCAAGCACACCATTTTACCTCCTACTTCACTACAACTTCCTTACCTCTAAAAGTAAGTTTCCAGTCCCACAGCAGCTTCCAGGACACTTCCAGTACGTTTCCAGTTTTGTAGAGGAAATCCTTCCCTCACATATCATTCTGTGGAAGGAAACAAATAAAATCCCTTAAAAATTCCATATGGCACGAGGAAATAAGTTTTTTACTCCACTTTTCTTCCCCCACGAGTAGCAATCACCCGAACCGCGACTTTCCTTCACAAACAAGAAATATAATAGAAGTACCTAATTATACAAGAAGGGAGAGCTATTTTTTTTTTTTTCTCTCTCTCTCTCTGTATCTTCCTCTCTCCTCTCGGGCTTTACCTATTTTCATCCCGAGGGAAGGCGAAGTAGTAATGAGCGCGGCGACACAGTAATACCTGAAGCAAGGCGGGGGAGCGTCGCAATTAATTCCCGATTCCGCTTCGGGTAAGGAATGTAAACACTGTTGTAAATAAGTATCAGAGAGAGAGAGAGAGAGAGAGAGAGAGAGAGAGAGAGAGAGAGAGAGAGAGAGAGAGAGAGAGAGAGAGAGAGAGAGAGAGAATGAAGTCTACAGCATCTCATTAACATAAAAGTCCTCTCAGGCAAAAAAGGAGATCATTCTTCCTCCTCCTCCTCCTCCTCCTCCTCCTCCTCCTCTCCCTCATTCCCATTGTGGCGCCAAGACCGGCTTTATATTTTGCAGTTTATCCTAATGGACCAAACCGGGAAATATTAGGAGCATCAAAATGTTATTATCCTCAATTCAGCGCCAAATGGATGGAATTGGAAACATATTAGATCCGCACAAGCAGTTTGGGGAGACCTGTTTTATCGTCTCTTTATTTCATTGCTTTTGTTTTTTGTTTTTGTTGCAATTTGTATTATTTTGTTTTGTTTTTTGTTTTTTTTTTCTCTCCCTCTTAAGACAGGGTGAATGGTGATTGCTTGGTGTGTGTGTGTGTGTGTGTGTGTGTGTGTGTGTGTGTGTGTGTGTGTGTGTGTGTGTGTGTGTGTGTGTGTGTGTGTGTGTGTGTGTGTGTGTGTGTGTGTGTGTGTGTGTGTTTTGTTCAGCCATTTCATCACCTTCAATATTTTACTTTTTTTCTGTCTCTCTCTTTCCCTCCAGGTGTGAATCTTATCTCCACAATCTACACAACACCTTATCCTTATCGCCTCCTTATCACCTCCCCTTTATACTCTCCAGCCATACACACGCCCCTCGTTTCCGCCAACACCTCGCCTCATCCCTTCACTTCCTCCATGGCCCTTCATCCCCACTTCCTCTTTCACACTCCGCCCCTCCGCCCATCTCCCCACAGTCGCTCACGCACGCCCAACACTCTTGCTGCTCCACGGGTCATTACGCAAGCCTCTTCTTTTCCTGGCAAGTCGGTTTCCAGCCCAGCCAACTGTTATTACTCGCACTCTGCATAACAAGGGTGAGTTACGGACAGGTAGGAGGCCGGTGTGAGCGGGATGGCGTGCTACATCGCTGCCGCTGAGAGTTTAAGTCGGCTGCACTCCCTCAGTGTGTAGGCTCCTGTTCCCGCCGCTCACCGCAACACGCCTTGTTTCCACTCAGAAACGGAGGGAATTAGGTGCTGTAGACAGGGGGTCGTCTCGCTACCTACCTCATTCTCACTCATTCTCACCTTCTCTGCCACCCCGCGTCGCCTTCATGAGTAGCGAACTCCATCTGCAGGTGAATACGCAAACTGCCGCGGTGATGGGCGCCGCGGACGTATTTCAGGGTGTAGCGTGCGTGCCGTGAACTCCGTGTACCATGAAATTTCCGCACCGTAAAGGCTTTGTACCGTAAATTTCTCGTATCCCAAAGCCTCTGCCTGAGCCATGAATATTCCAAACCCCAGAATTCCTTAAACTGAAGACTTTGTACTGTGGTTACTCCCAGCCTTCGGAGAGTGTAAGTCGCTCTTTGCAAAACCAAGAAGTATAACCAAAAATTCCCTACAGCGATCAATAAACCAAGCCTTCACAATAATCTACAATATAATGAAAACGAAGGTCAGTGTCTCAAAATCAGAAAAAATAAAAATAAAAAATAAAAACTAATGCGATCGTTTGGTATATTTTAAACACGTGAACTATAACAAAATTCCACAATACCAATAAATTAAACACACCAAATATGTTAACTATGGGTTAGGTCAGGATAAGTTAGGTTGGGTCAAGTTAGCTTAGGTTAAGATGGGTGAGGCTAGATTACAGTATAAAGAAAACACGTTCAATAACATAAAGCAGGAAAAAACAAAAAAGAATTATCGTGTAAGAAATCCCTGATGCATTAATTCATTCAGTAAATGTATAACTTTCCTGATACTCATTCAAAGATTCTCTCACTCGGAACATTCATAATTGGTAGCGATATTTCCTCTCTCACACCTCACTGGCGTAAAAACTTAATAACTAACTGCAGAATTACTTGCTCCACTAAGATTCACGTCCCTAACTCCTGAAATCATTATTATCTAGACAAGCACAGAGGAAATTTTTGCAAAGCTACTGTGAGAAACGGAAATGAGATAAATAAAGGCGGAAATAGCTTTATTTTTCTTTTTTTTCGTTTTCTTTCGTGTGAGAAAAGAAAACGAGAGGAATAAATGCAAAAACTCTCCTTACTTTTTCGTTATCTTTGGTGAGAGAAAAGAAAATAAGAGAAATAAATGCAAAATTATCTCTACATTTTTGCTTATCCTTGGCGTGCGAAAAGAAAAGAAAATGCAGAAACTTTTTTTTATCCTCATCTCCTATATGATTTTCTTTTATTTTTACTATCTTCACTTCCCCCCTCTCTCTCTCTCTCTCTCTCTCTCTCTCTCTCTCTCTCTCTCTCTCTCTCTCTCTCTCTCCCGCCCTTATTTCCTTCACCTTCCTCCTTCCTCCCCACCATTATCCTCAGGTGAGCTTCTCGTCCCCAGCCCTTCACCTGGCTGACGTAACTTATAGGGAACAGGTAAGGGGCGTGTATGGAAGACATGCTGTAGGGGATAATGTTGCTGGGATCCCAAAAAATATATACAGCGCCCGGGCTCTGATTACCGCCTCGAGATAGCAAGGGGAGACCAGAGTGACGGCCCGGATTCTTGTAGTTACTCAGTCAAAGGAAGATTTTGTTTCTTATCTTATGGTGGGGAGAGAGAGAGAAAGAAAGTCGCCACTTGTTCCTCCCTCTTCATGATTTCTAAGGTTAGTTGTTAGAGGGGGGGGGAAAATATACTGCATTGTGGGTCGCTCCTTACGCTGGCCTGTTTATCTTGAGGTGGAAGGAAATGACAAGTTACTGCGCCAGGTTGTGTGTGCGTAAGTTTGTTTTGGGTCATGTCTGGTTTTTCACTGACACACACTTGAGAGAGAGAGAGAGAGAGAGAGAGAGAGAGAGAGAGAGAGAGAGAGAGAGAGAGAGAGAGAGAGAGAGAGAGAGAGAGAGAGAGAGAGAGAGAGAGAGAGAGAGAGAGAGAGAGAGAGAGAGAGAGAGAGAGAGAGAGAGAATTTAATCACATATTAAGCCAAACACTTGATAAAACACCAAAATAACTGAGAGAGAGAGAGAGAGAGAGAGAGAGAGAGAGAGAGAGAGAGAGAGAGAGAGAGAGAGAGAGAGAGAGAGAGAGAGAGAGAGAGTATCACAAAAACCACTCCTAGCTCTCCCCACTACTGCTGCACAAAGGGAATTACTTCACCTTTCAACACCGCTCTTTCCAGCCAATCCAGGGGCGGGACTGTGACCTCTAACCCCCGCCAACCATGGAACAAGACTCGCCGCCCCTGGCACTGCTCCACGCCGCCACTGGTATTACCTGAGAGGAGCCCCAACTCTGCCCTGCCCTTGAGCACCTGTGGACGCCGCCTCTGACTGACTCAAGGGGATTAAATCATGTTGTCGAAACGTTGCTTTGTGTTCCGCGTTCTGGCGTAATTGTGAAGGTCTTGTGGAGGTTTTCGAGGATAATTTGGGGTTTGTTTCAGATGTATTGTGTGCTTGTGTTTGTTTGTTGATTTGTTTATCTATCTGTTTGTGTCCATGTTTAGACACGTTTTCGAGACTAAACTAACTTGCGTCTTAGAAATACTTGGCGTTTTTTGTTGATTTATTTATCTGTCTGTTTGGTGATTTATTTATTTATCCATCTATCAATTTACGTGTTTTTCGTGCGGTGCGGTAAAGCATTTTTTTTTTTTTTTGTCTGTGTGTGTGTGTGTGTGTGTGTGTGTGTGTGTGTGTGTGTGTGTGTGTGTGTGTGTGTGTGTGTGTTTCTTCTTTTCCCGAGACACAATCGAGATTAAAAACTGCCTTTTCTTCTCTTTTCCTCGGCCGGAAGCATTATCTATCCATGTATTTTTTGGCGTGTGTTTTTTTTTTTTTTTTCGGAGATTGAATCGAGGTGAAAAAAAAACTTCCTTTCTTGACTTTTTCCTTGTCCTGACACATTACCTTCACGTTACAAGAAATAACCGGTTTCCACGCTATTTCTGTATTTTTTTCACTATTTTCATATATTTTTATCTTTCTTCTTCCTTTCAGAGGCGTTGCAGAAGATTAAAGTATTGTCTCTCCCACTCGCTCTCTCAGCTCATCCTCTTAATGTGCAATGGGAAACGTCTCTCTCTTTTTTTTTTTTTTCCACCTCTTAGTGAGATTATAATGTGAATCAAAATACCTCCTGAGTAGCCACACGCCATGCTAGCCTTGCCAAGTCCATTTACGTGAGTACCTGATGCTAGTAATGACATTTAACAGAGTGCATAAAGCCGGTATTAAAAAAAAAAAAATGATAGACTACTGTAACTGAAATCGGACGTAAAACATAAACGCAGAGCTGAAACGGAACAGCATGAAAACAGGAATATAAAATCACATGTAAAAGACAAAAAAAAAGAAAAGAAAAGAGAAGAAAAAAAGGGGAAAGGAAGGAGGTGGAAATGCAGAAATTTTGTGACGGAAAAAATGCAGAAAGGTCAGACAACTTCAAAGAAAAGGGGAACGCGAGGGACGGAGTGACCTGGAAATATTTACAATCGGACTGAGCTTTGGCCATTACCAGAGAGAGAGAGAGAGAGAGAGAGAGAGAGAGAGAGAGAGAGAGAGAGAGAGAGAGAGAGAGAGAGAGAGAGAGAGAGAGAGAAGAGCGTGGGGGGCGAAGAAAAAAATACTGCCATTTGAAGCTAAATTCTCAAATGAAGTCAGTGCTTGCGGAGGAGGAGGAGGAGGAGGAGGAGGAGGAGGAGGAGGAGGAGGAGGAGGAGGAGGAGGAGGAGGAGGTCATATAAAGCTAAAAGAAACAGTAGTAGTAGTAGAAGTAGTAGTAGTAGTAGTAGTAGTAATAGTAGAAGTAGTAGTAGTAGTAGTAGTAGTAGTAGTAGTAGTAGTAGTAGTAGTAGTAGTAGTAGTAGTAGTAGTAGTAGGAGGAGGAGGAGGAGGAGGAGGAGGAGGAGGAGGAGGAGGAGGAGGAGGAGGAGGAGGAGGAGGAGGAGGAGGAGGAGGAGGAGGAAGAGGAGGAGGAGGAAAACATCTCCATAACTTAATTAACGCCTCCACGCCTCATTTCCAGTACAGCCAAGCACGTGACGCCCCTCATTATATTCACCTTCCAACAAATTCCCTTTAAAATAAACCCATACTATACACTACACAACTCCCTCTCTCTTCCCCTCTCCCTCTCAGCGAGAACGACACGGCAAGCAAACAGCCACGATTCACCTCCCAATACCACACTGAGACAAGACGGCGGGAACAACAAACGCCAAGGAGGAAAGCAACACGACCCGCCACGCCACCTGAGCCGCGACACCCTCTAAAGGCGACACCTACACCCACAGACGAAGGATTAAAACCTACACAAAGGACACAGGTATTGGAGGAGGCAAGGAGGGGGTACCAGGGAATAGCACAGGGGGTAGGAAGGGGCCTTGAAGTACCCCAATGGTGAACAGGTGAACTTAAGTCTGAGATATCTGCTATGCCTTGATCTTACCTCCCCTTATACCTCTCCCTGTACCCCCCAAGCCCCCGTGCCCTCCCATACAGGTACAGCATGGTATAGTTCAGCGGGGGAAGTGTAATCCAATTCCCTAGAGCCTATAAATCGCTACGAGGAGATTACTTTCAAGAGATGCAATTGTAATCAAGCGGGAGAGACCGGCACTATGTTCTGGCCGCCATATAGGGCCCGGGACGCCTTGAGACGCTCCGAGAGGGCGACACGGGAAAGATACGTGGCAGGGGAGGCGAGGGGAGCGAGAGGGAGCGACGAAGAAGCGACGAGGGAGCGAAGAGGGAAAGATGAAGAAGCAGCGAGGGAGGGATGAGGGAGCAGAGAGAGAGCGAAGAGGAGGCGATGGTTAAGAGAAGAGGGAGCGACAAGAGCGAAAAAGGAACGAAGAGGAAGCCAAGAAGGAAGAGGGAGCAAAGAGGGAGCGAAGAGGAAGCGAGGACTGAGCGAATAGGGAACAAAGAGAGAGTGAATAGGGAGCGACTATGAAAGGAATGAATAGGAAAGAAGTGAAGAGGGAGCGACGAGGGAGCGAAAAGAGGGAGAGGGAAGGGCGGGAGCGAAGAGGGAACCTGAACATATTCTTCCAGGTCACAGCAGGACTTTTAGGTTGATAGGGTCAAGTAGGTGTCCAAAACAAGTGCGCGGCAGGGATATTTGAGGACTGTTTTGGGACCCTGACATAACACGTTGACAAAAGAAGGTAAGTAAAGGCAAATGAGCAAATGTGAGGGATTAATAGAGGAAAAAGATCACTGCTTACTATTTTAAGGAAGTGTACAGTTTTTTTATTTATTTATTTATTTTTTTTAGGATACGTGTAAAAATGAGGGTAAAATTGAGAGAAAGAAAGCAAGGGAGAACAATTAACTGGAGGGAAAATATAGCACATAACTTCAAGGATGGAAAATAAAGGAAAGGAAGCAAACGACAAGGATTAAAAGTAAAAAAAAAGATAACCCATAAATCTAAGGCTTGAAAATAAAGGAAACGAATCAAAAGAAAAAGAATTAAAACTAAAAGAAAGGAGTACTCGTAACTTTTAAGATTACACAGACACTAGGCAGTACTAACGTGGCTTCCGCCCTTAATAGTCCCTGGTAGCAACTGTTTCTGACTCTGGGACCCAAAAAATCAAGGTAAAAAAAGAGGCGGATAAGAATGAACGGAAAGATGCAGGATACAACAACGAAACTCCCCACTATAAAAAGAATAATAAATAACAATAACAGTAGATAGATACGAGTGCAAAATCCAGAGTGGTCGCCAGAATAACAATGACAGAAAAAAAAAGGACATGATGTACAGTGACGTCTAAGTGTTTAAATTCAGTCATTACAACACCTGGAGTG
Organism: Scylla paramamosain; assembly: GCF_035594125.1. Lineage (NCBI taxonomy): Eukaryota > Metazoa > Arthropoda > Malacostraca > Decapoda > Portunidae > Scylla > Scylla paramamosain. The sequence goes on from NC_087185.1 coordinate 3,705,492, forward strand.
CGAAGGTACGTGGTGGGTTGAGCCGGCCGCCTACACCACACTTGAACGCACCGTATAAGTGGTTACACTGACAAAAGACGAACGACACCCGCTAAAGCACTTCTGAAAGGCAAATCGCTCAACGCAAAAAAAGAATAAGAGGAAGAGATAGAAAACACAGAACTACGCCCGATATTTCACGCCTCTAACAAGCATGATTACATAGGCATTTGATAATACACTGCTGCTAGACTTCATGTTTCCTGATCGTGTAAGTGGGAGAAAAGAATTTAAACCGCAGCAATCCAGGAGTTTTATCACGAGAAGTAGTTATATTCGTTGACAGTGATAAAGAATATACTCCTTTTTAACTGCAGTGAGAGAGAGATAACACTTCAAGATACAGTGAGTCAATGATCATAACATTTTTACCTTATGATTTCTCTCTCTCTCTCTCTCTCTCTCTCTCTCTCTCTCTCTCTCTCTCTCTCTCTCTCTCTCTCTCTCTCTCTCTCTCTCTTTTTTGACTATACAAAACGTCTTTGGAATTCCTCAGGTGCTTTAGTCCCTCCTCAATCAGGAAGAAAGAACGTGTGTGTGTGTGTGTGTGTGTGTGTGTGTGTGTGTGTGTGTGTGTGTGTGTGTGTGTGTGTGTGTGTGTGTGTGTGTGTGTGTGTGTGTGTGTGTGTGTGAGAATCATCCGTTGTCACTTGCATATAAATATTTCAAGCATTAAAAATTATGCAGACATTTATAAAGAGAAAACTAACCACCCAATCATGGACAAATAAAACAAAACAACACAAATAAACAAGAGAATAAATCTATGCAAACAACAAACAAGACAAAACTAAGAAAAGTAGCGAAAAGAAACGAAAAAACAGAAAAAAATAACCAAAAGCCCTCAAAAAAGTCACACAAATCCATCACACAGGTAAAAAGACAAGCAGGTGTGCATAGGAGCAGATGAGATTCAGGTAAGCAGGTAGGTAAGACAGGTAAGGGAAGGTAAGCAGTGCATTCAACAAGAAACCACCTCTCTCTCTCTCTCCCATCCCTCTCCATCATCTACTACTTTCCAATACCTGTAACGCCTCTCCTCCTCATCTCCCTCGCCTCCCCTTCTCTCCCCTCCCTTCCCCATCTCCCCTTAACCGCGCTGGGAGGAATTGGTGCACATTAATTCAATATCCTCACCCCTGCAAGCCCCTCCCCGCCATTTTCACAGCGAGATTCTCAAGTTGTGCCTCTCGCGGTCTGTCATTACAGTCTCCTTCATCACCTCGCCTCTTCTTCTTCTTCCCCGTCCTCCTCCTCCTCCTCCTCCTCCTCCTCCTCCTCCTCCTCCTCCTCCTCCTCCTCCTCCTCCTCCTCCTCCTCCTCCACCGCCTTCCACGGGCTAACATTCTTCCATGACTCAACAAAAAATATATTCATGGCGGGTATTTTAGCAAAGATTTGGCATGTAATGGAGTCTCTTCCCCTCCTACGCCTCCTCCTCCTCCTCATCCTCTTCTTCTTCTTCTTCTTCCTTCTCCTTCTGCTCCTCCTCCTGCTCCTCCTCCTCCTCCTCCTCCTCCTCCTCCTCCTCCTCCTCCTCCTCCTCCTCCTCCTCCTCCTCCTCCTCCTCCTCCTCCTCCTCCTCCTCCTCCATCTTAGCCATCACCCGTGTTCTGCCTGGCATGGTGGTGGTGGTGGAAAACTGCGTTGGTCTGTGTATTATTTTTTTTTCCGCTAATGTATTCACACACACACACACACACACACACACACACACACACACACACACACACACACACACACACACACAGGCATTATAATTCATGCACCATTCCCCGCTATTTCCATGCACCTCTCTCAAATAACACAGGCAGTTTTATCCAGGCAGTGAGTATCGACACAAAATAAGTATGCACATATAACAATTATCTATTGTATTGCCTGTGAATAGTTAAAATATTATGCTCCATAGCAGGGGATGGAACTGCAAAATTGAAAATTAATGCTTAATCAAAACAGCAATTTCCACCGCATGAATTAAAGGCTTTCAAACATAACCCACTCGCATCGGTGAATCTACGACGCTGATATTTAACGCTAAACCAAATCACAGCATTAAGCCTTGAAAATTAGGTGCTCCATACTGGCCTGAAAAATATCTATAATTTCACACCTCATAATGACACCAATTATCAGGGCGGAGTGTCGGAGATTGGCAAGGTGAGCGAGCCCGTACCTGCACCGTGCCGCAAATTAACACTGAACACCTCTCGTTTTCCCCTCGTGAGCCTGGCTGGGGGTGGGCCTGGCTGGAGACTGACTGGGCTGGGAAGGCTGGAGAGTGGGACTAGTGGGTATGGCTTGGCTGGGGACTGGCTGAGGGACTGTCTGGTGGAGCTGTGGGGACTTATCAGGGTATTGGGTCCCATCACGAGGCATTCTATAAGTCATGATGGGAATAGGAAGTCAGCATAAGTTGAGGTATCAAGGGCAGCATCCGAGATCTCACCTGTCCCTTGGCCATGATAAACACAGGTGACACTAAGAGTAGTGTAAGTCCCTTTAATCCCACAGACATTAAGGTAACATCGGATTCGGTGTTGCTTGAATAAATACGGCTTAGGGAGTCGTGTGCAGCATTCAGATACGGAGGGTTTAGTCTGTGGGGGGAAGGGTAAGGCAGGGGGAGGGAGTGGGAACCGAACCCTGATCCTATTAAACGGTTGGGTCAGGTTTACAAGTTACCAAGAAACAGTCATTCAGGATTTTATAGTTCGATAATTCGTTTTAATGATAGGCCAAACAGGTTACTGAATGCGCATAACAAGGTGTGATTGTCCCTTGCTAACATGTCGAGACGATAAGGTGGGGCGAGTGCCGTTTGGTGGGCTAAGGCTCGCGGTGATTGTAGGTTCAGTGCCAGACCTGAGACTTAACATGTAAGGAGTAGTATGATTAGCACTCATTATTGGAACTTGGCAGGGGCAATGAGCTGTAGCCTCGCCGCATCTGGGACATTAAGTGGAATTGGTCCATTGTTGCAAGTGGGCATAACTTACCGTCTTGTGAATGCCAATGAAGGTAATAATAATGGACGGAATAAATAAATACTCAAAAATCCGAAAAGGCTAAATTTGGATGCATCTGTATGTACACTCGACTCACTTAACTCTCATGTGCTATTACCTACACACTCCGTTTTCTTTTTGCCTACATCTGCCTCCCCGTCCTTCGTAATCCTGTCTTTACAAATTATCCTCCCCTCCCAGGCGCCCCCAAGCCACGGTCACCCCGCCAGACCTCCCACGACCACCCCACATCATCCACTGCACAACACCCTCACATTAACCCTTTTTTGTGAATGTAATCTTGTAAACTCACCTGTAAACTCACCCTAAGCCCGTCACCCTTACACACTCTTATGTTTACCTGCCCATGTTCACTATATTTCTTTAATTTCTTGTACCTTTCATGTTTTTTTTTTTTTCCCACACTTGATATAGTAAACTCAAACTTAAGTATTACCTAAGATACTTCTGTCATTCTTACAGACTTCCCGGCACTGTGTTCTATATTGCTTTCCTCTACCTTCTAACTTCATATTTTACAAGTCTTTTTTTTTTCTCCCACGTGTAATCTTGTAAACACTGACTGATTCCATATACTATCCCAGTCATCTTTACTCCCATATCTCCCTGCCAGTCTTTCCAGTTTCTTGTATCTCCCTTCTAACTTACTAATTTCCACTATTTTTTCCCTACATGTAATCTTGTAAACACTAACAGATCCTCTATGATATCCCCGTCACTTTTATACCCATGTTTTCCCACCATTGTCTATCATTTTTCCTTCCTCCTAACTTGGTATCTTCCATCCAGCCCTCCTGTCACTGATCTGACACTTTTGTCTTTCAGCACCTCATTTTTCAACCTCCCCATGAAGTTACTGAGCCACGCAGCCACAAATCATTTCAAATCCGGACTTCTAACTTCTCTCACTCATAGAATCTAACTCTTCCACGTTCCTTTCAATCTCTCTCTCTCTCACCAACACTATTTTCAAAGGCCACATAAATGATCAGCCCGGATCTCAACAGTATTCCCTTTGTTAATAATGTAGAAATCAAGTTAATCTGTCACTGGAACCATAAAACTACCCTTAAAAACCCACCCGTGTTATTTTTTAAGCCTTTTGAATGTAACGGAGGTGCGGCGGAAAAAAGCTTCAAAATATAGTCCTAAAAACGGATCTAGTTCTATTACGGCTTGAGGGAGAGGAGAGAGGGGCCACAACTCCCCCCCCTCCCCAGCTGGTACAAAGGCCCGTCACGCCTCCACCACTGTGACCGCTGTGATAATGAGACCACAATGTAAACTGCGTGCAATCCTCTTCGGCCACTCCTATCGGTCCCACGTCTGCCGCCAGGATGCCATAATCGGAACACAATGCTATCGCACTCTCTGTCACCAGCACGCCGCGTCCTTCGTTGCGGCAATCTTCGGGCTAATGTTATCTGAGCCGGGAAGGTGTCTGCCCGTCCCTGCCTTAAGATTCCCGGCTTGTGAAAGAGGGAAGTTAAGTGATGAAGTGATTGTGATGGATGTCGAAGAGAAGGACGGGGTGAAAGGCAAGGACGAGGGAAGAAATGGTGACGGAGGAAGGGATAGGCGAAGGAAAAGAAAACAAGCGAAGAAGTGGTGACAGGAAATGATAGGCAGAAGGAAAAAAAAAACAAGGAATGAGATGGTGGCGAAGGAAGGAAGGACGAAAGGAAAGAAAAAGGGCAAGGGAAGAAATAGAGACGAATGCTAAAAAGAGGGAAAGAAGAAGGGAAAGGAAAGGACAAGGGAAGAAATAGTGACGAAGGAAAGACGGAAGGAAGGAAAAGGACAAGAAGGACAAGAGGAAGAAATGAAGTGCTTCAAAATTCATGGAAACGAACGGAGGGGAGAGGAAGGACAGGGAAAAAGATAAAGAGTTCGTTAGATATGTGCAAACGCAACGGAAGGAAAAAAAAATGAAGGCCAGGGGAGAGAAATGAAGTATACGTTATATATATATATATATATATATATATATATATATATATATATATATATATATATATATATATATATATATATATATATATATATATATATATATATATATATATATATATATATATATATATATATATATATATATATATAAACATCATGGAGAAAAAAATGCTAGGAAAGAAAATATTGTTATTTAAAAATAAACCAAAAATGACGGAGATGAAAAAGAAGACATAAACAGGAAATTAATGTTGCAGGTATAGACAAAAGGGAAAAGAGAAGAAATAAAGAGAAATGTAAATGTTTGCAGATGGAGACAAATCAATGCAAGAAACAGTGACATCAGAGCGAGGGAGGCGAGTTGAAATGATTGAAACACTCCACGAGATGAGAACACGGAAAGGAGGACAGACAGAAAACAGCCTGGAAGGGAGGAAACGAGACTAAAAGCAGGAAAGGAAAACTAAGGAAAACAATTTAAACATCCACACATAACACACACACACACACACACACACACACACACACATACACGAGTCAAAAAAGAAAAAAAAACACGAAATGAAAATATAAATAAAGCAAGAGAAAAAAAATCATGGGAAAACGAAAATGACGAAAGAGGTTTAGCGTTGAGAATTTCACGTCAGAATGGTAAACAGTTAGAATAATGGCGCGAAGTGAGAGCAAAGGTCATAAATACTACGCTACCTTCCTCTGTTCCGGATACAGGCTTGCCATTTAGCAGATTAACTCACTGAGAGAGAGTGAGAGTGTTTGTGACGTCGTCCCCTGTAGGCACACACACATACATACATACTCACACACACACACACACACACACACACACACACACACACACACACACACACACACACACACACACGAGGCTGATGGATTGCCACCTGATGAAACTCCTATCCTGAATTACAAGCATCGTAGTTATATAAATAAAAGTGTTAAGATGAACATTCAAGAGTAATACTGGTGATGATAAGCTGATGTGTTGCTGAAAGATTGTGATTTTGAACCGTATCTACTTTAACTTTTGTCATGTTTGTTATTGCTATTGCTGATCGTCCTTATTTGTCATTAATGCTGGTGGTATCAATATTATGACACTTTTTTAAATAATATTATGTTACTAATGTTAATATTTTTTGTAGTAGTAGTAGTAGTAGTAGTAGTGGTAGTAGTAGAAATAGTAGTAGTAGTAGTAGTAGTAGTAGTAGTAGTAGTAGTAGTAGTAGTAGTAGTAGTAGTAGTAGTAGTAGTAGTAGTAGTAGTAGTAGTAGTCCCGAAAGAGCAGTCGAGAAGAATTACTATCAAAAATTAAGGGGAAAAATAGTAGTAGAGGTCATTAGAAATACACTCCTTTCAAAACTAAACAGCTTCAAACACTCACAATAACTACACCCTGAAGTGGTGGCGGCGGCGGCGGTGGTGGTGGTGGTGGTGGTGGTGGTGGTGGTGGTGGTGATCATTAAAACCATACTCCTTTTCACAACTAAACAGCTTTACACACTACACACTAACAGCTGCACTCAGAAGTCTCCCCGCGTCACATCACGTCAGCGGGAAGCAAGACGTTTGCCTAATGAACCACTGTGTAACCATCAGCGTTTGGTTCAGGTAGGTTGCTAAGTTTACAGCCAGCAGGGTAAGCATTTCTCGCCGCTAAGCAGTAAAGACTTCCAGTGTTCCAATACTGCAAAGATCTCACAGGTTTTCACTGGATCAAAATTGGCCACGGACTGCAGAGGAGGTCTTTCTAAGTTCATATAAAAGGCATAATTACACGGTTGCTGTTGTTCTAGAAGTTGCAATTAATGAAACTCAATGTTCGGGCGCCCTGATCACAACGGCGCACTCCTGTAAAAGTTTTAAAAGTTCCCGGTCATCGTAACGCATTGATATTGGATTCGCTAAACACATTTAAGGTTTAGTTCATTGGCAACACGTTTCTTGGTCGAATTCCGCATATTTCATTTAATTCACTGTTTCCTCCCCGCCTGAGGATCCTCGCCGTGGCTCGCAATGCGCAGAACTCAACTTTCAATTAATTCGCTCCCTGTAATTACGTGAACGATCCAGTTAATTGCGTGTCTGTCTTGCTGAGGATCATCACAGACTCGAACCTAAATGTCAAGAAACTGATTTTTCCCTCTTGCATTCTCTGACGCTTGAAAATATTGAATAATAAAAAGGACGAGGTAACGGTGACGACATGTAACGGAGATGCTGTCGAAACAAAACCATCCACTTTCCTCACTGTCCTTTCATGTGATTGTGATGACGAAAGGCTCATCGAGAGTCTGTGAAGCTGCGACAACAGAACATCGTCCGTCTAACATATCCCACAAATGTAGAGATTACAAGTCAGTGAATCAGTCTTTTTTTTTTTTTCATATAATGTCGAGTTTATTTAAGCGAATGTTTAGTGAATGTTATCGAGTTATGAACATTGCGAACGTTGCTTGTGAGTGGATCTTTGGCTACTTTACCACGGGGAAAGTCACGTAAGCTACCGCTCAAATATTTCACAATGATTTTTTCTCGCCACTTCACCTCAAGCACAGCCTTCCATCACCATAATCACAACCGCAATCATCATCATCATTACCGACAACATGAAAACTATGAAAAAAAAAATCTATGAATACCCAACTCATAAAAAAAGAGCCTTGGAAATAAAACACAAAAGGCACAGCACGAGGGGAAATATGCACAGCCCAACAAAACACCTCTCACTAGATCTTCATAATGTGGCAGGTAAACACCCTCTTTACCTGAAATAAACCTTACTTGGGAAACGCCAGGGTGAGATAATATAACAAACGACCCTGTCTTGGGCATAAAATCATCCCTATCTTGATTACCACCATCTCATGCAAGTAACAAGGCAAGGCTCCAATCAATTAGTGGGAACACGAAGAGATAAACACAAGGGAAGAGGGAGGACCTTGCTCAACTTAAAAACATCCTTTCCCCTTACTCCAGCCAGTGGTAATCAGCGGGTTGCAGAGGCGTAGGACACGGTAAGTATGGGGTGCTGTGTGGTAATGTGTGTGTGCAGGTGTCTTATCTACCTTTGGTGAGAGGAAGAAGGGAAAAGAGAGGTAACATGCAGAGGAGATGCAAGATCCTGAAGGCAGAACAGCAAAGGATGGGAGATGTGGTGTAAAAAGGAGGAGGAAAGGTGATGCGAGGAGAGCTGCAGAGGAAAAGCGAAAGGGGAGATAAAGGAAATCGCTAAAGAGGAGGAAAGGTGAAGGCCAGACAGATAAGAGAAACGAAGATAAGGGATAAGGTCAGAGAGAGAGAGAGAGAGAGAGAGAGAGAGAGAGAGAGAGAGAGAGAGAGAGAGAGAGAGAGAGAGAGAGAGAGAGAGAGAGAGAGAGAGAGAGAGAGAGAGAGAGAGACAGAGAGAGAGAGAGAGAGAGAAACCGACAGCACAAAAAGACGCTTACAACAAATTTCAAAAAGACATTAAAATTCAAACAATGGTCCCCCCACCCCACACACACACACACACACACACACACACACACACACACACACACACACACACACACACATTGCTAATAATATGGTAATGACACTGAGAGACAGAAAGATAAAAGAAAAAAAAAACGAAAAAAAAGTAGTCGGGGATAATTTCCTGCCAACAGTTCAAGTCTCCAGGACCTACAATAAAAAAAGGCAGATGTAGATTCGGCAGGTGTACCTTGAGCCTTACAACTACACCCACACACCTGGCCCCTTGTTATACTTGGAATGCTGCCCCTCTCTCTCTCTCTCTCTCTCTCTCTCTCTCTCTCTCTCTCTCTCTCTCTCTCTCTCTCTCTCTCTCTTGCTCTTACTGTGCTACAATCAAATACATGTTTTTTTTTTTCATTATGAAGGTTTTACACTGATTATCATTTTTGAACACAGGTATAGTATAAATATATTGAGTAATGTGTTTATTCTCTCTCTCTCTCTCTCTCTCTCTCTCTCTCTCTCTCTCTCTCTCTCTCTCTCTCTCTCTCTCTCTCTCTCTCTCTCTCTCTCTCTCTCTCTCTCTCTCTGTGTGTGTGTGTGTGTGTGTGTGTGTGTGTAAGGACAGTGTAGGTCGTATTCGTGTGTTGGTAATAAAATACAGCAAAACCTTGTCATTCTACGTATCCTTCTACTTCTTATCATCCCTGTCAATCTTATTATTATCTGTGTTATTTTCAACTTCAATTTCAGTCTTCTATTTCAATCCTACGTATCCTTGGCTCCCTCTACGTTACTTTATATTTCCTGTACAGCGTATACGGTATGTTCCTTTCCGTACCGTTCCTCTGTTTTTGAGCGCGTTTTTTTTTTTTCTTCATTTTTTCTTTTCTATTAGTTCTGTAGCTCAAGGCATTCCGTTTATTTTGTTTTCTTTCGTTCCATCCAGTAGTGTTTCCTTTTTCTGAGGTGTTTCTTTCCTGTAGTCCGACATGGGTGTTTTTTTTTCCCCCTCTCTCTCTCTCTCTCTCTCTCTCTCTCTCTCTCTCTCTCTCTCTCTCTCTCTCTCTCTCTCTCTCTCTCTCTCTCTCTCTCGGTCACTCGCACCTTTTTGTCTGACTTGCCTGCGAGGTGAACTGTTTCCTCTATTTCCTACACGTTCTTGCTCCTCTTTCTTTCTCTTTTTTCTCTTCTCTTGGGGTTTAGAATTTTGGGTTATCATCTTTCCTTTGTCTTGTTCTTGTGGTGTTCGTGTGGCCGTGGTGGCGCTGAGTCCTGTTCTCCATGGGGTTGTTCGGTTCTCTGAGATCTGAGTGAATATCGTGTTTCTCAGGTGCAGTGTGGTATTGTTCACTTTTTGGTTCGAACGGTTCTTTAAAAGTGAGTGAATGAGTCTGTGTTTTAAAGCGGCTTTCCAGCATCCACTGTTGCTGAAATCATGACGTGCTTCTAGGGATGTTTATGCGAGTGAGTGTATATTTCGGAGAAGCTTCCTAGTATCCAACATTGCTAAAATCTAGATGTGTTTCAGGGGGTGTTCGTTATGTGTATAATTTGTTTTGTTTTTTTAGGCTGGCTCGAAACAAATAACACTGCGTAGTTTGTTTACAGACTGAATGGCTCTTGAGAAAAAAAAATATTACGTATAATTTGCTTTTAGACTAAACGGCTCTTAAAAAATGTGAATGTATACAGAGGCTTCTTAGTATTCATAGTGACCGACGCAGCGTTACGTTATTAGAAGTGCAATGACAAGACTGAAGGAAAGGAATGAAAGAGCAGAGTAACCTTCAAACAGCGACCTTCCCAGAGACTCCAGCACCAGGTAACAACTCCCCATTACTCTTTTTCACGGCTGTATCCTCCACTACACACTCGCTTGTTGGGTGTAGCCAGGCGACGAGCACTCTTACCGACACCGCGTATGATCAGCACAAATATTCCTCCGGGGTCGCCTTCTTGTGGGTGGACGCGTTTAATTCTCATCATCGGTATTCTTCTGCACTGCCAGAGAGCCGCGATCCACGTCAACTGGCTCAGGATCATTTGCCGCCTGAGTGTGTCCGCTGCGTGAGGCGAATGCGATGAGGAATGTGTGGCGTGTGTGCGGGTAATGCTAACGTCTTGTCTCCCGCTGGACAGTAAGAGTCTGTGCCCCGGAAACGCTGCCCCGCCTCTCCTTGCATGAGTGGCGCCCCAGCAGGATGAAGTACGTGCTGGTGGGAATCTTGTCCATTGGAATGTAATCTATCTTTCTTGTATTTAAATCTATAAAAGTTGAATAAACAAAATAAGGGAAGCTGTAAGGTGTAAGTAACTCTACATAGCAGCCCTTATCTACATCATACCAATTCCCTACTGACTCTATATGCGCCTATCACTTCAGTCTACCAATCTAATATATTTTTTCAAAAGCTCACTATTGACTCATCACTAGCAACCACTAAAATACGGGAAGCTGCAACAAAATAGCTGACCAAAACGTGGCAGTCCCTGTACGAAAGTTATCTATTGGCTCACCACTCGCAATCACTAAAATATGGGAAGCTGCAACAAGATATTTAACCTAAAAGTGGCGGTCACTGTATAAAACATACCATCTTACATCTACCTACCATCTCCATCCATAAATCAATTCAACTTTAAAAGCTCCCTATTGACTCAGCACTCCCAGCCATTAACAACTTTCTCTAGGCACCATACATTATAAATTCCATGACTAAAACAAACCGAAGGCCCTGAATAATAAATACGAAGCCCCACCAGTAAGATTTTCTCGCACGACCCACATTCTCGCAGCAGGACCCGTTGAAATAAATAATTAAAATTCTCCTCACTCTTTGAGCGACAAAGAGTCACGCGGAAATATATTTAATGCCGAGCTGAAATCTGTCCGGGGTCTTTTTCCTTACTTTTTGGGGGCTTAGATTAGGAAGGTGGGAGGTTAAGAGGACAAAAAGGGATTTCTCTCCTTTTCCTCTTTCCTCCAAGTTTTTTTTTTTTTAGTGTTTCTTCTTTATTCTTACTCCTCTTCTTCCGTTTCTTTGTATTTCGATCCTTCTTCCTCACTTTTTTTTCGGGGCTATGTTAAAAAGATAAGGGATTGTGAGATGAGGTTTTTTTTTTTCTCCTTTTCCTCTTTCCTTTAGGTGTGTTCTGCCTTCCATGTCTTTTCTTTTATTCTTCTTCCTCCTCTTCCCTTTCCTCTTTATATTCCAATCTTTTTTTCCTCGTGATCTTCTTTTTTCTTTTTTGTCTTTAGGAGGGATGTTAATGGGAGGACAAAGAGGATTTTCTTTCCTTTACTCCTATTTATTTTTGTTCTTCCTCTTCCACTGTCAATATAATTTCTCTTCTTTATTCACTGTTTCATTTTCTTTGTGAGTGAGTTTATATAATTTGCATAGATTCTCTCTCTCTCTCTCTCTCTCTCTCTCTCTCTCTCTCTCTCTCTCTCTCTCTCTCTCTCTCTCTCTCTCTCTCTCTCTCTCTCTCTCTCTCTCACACCACTAAATTTAACTTTCAACCCTCACTCTCTTCCCCACCTCTCACTCTCCTCTCTTCTGGATCCCTACATGTTTTTTTCTCCCTCTCCCTCCCTCGCTCTCCTCTCCCTCACTCACTCTAAAAAATACTACAACACGCTTTGACATAACCAGTGTGACTTCGATAGTGTTGACATCGTGTTTTTCTTCCCCTCCTCTCACTCTCACTCTCACTCGCCCTATGTTCCTGTACCCCTCTCTTCCACATTCTGTCCTCTATACTGAGCTTGTTTTACTGACCTCTCTCTCTCTCTCTCTCTCTCTCTCTCTCTCTCTCTCTCTCTCTCTCTCTCTCTCTCTCTCTCTCTCTCTCTCTCTCTCTCTCTTGCATACACATAGCAGAGAACGAGGTAAATAATAATATGTAGTCTATCTGCGTATATAATATTATCTGGTCCATGTCCCGTCTATCTCGCAGCCCTGTCAATATTATGCATGTCCAGGGAATAGCCTCCAGCGGGGGACTCCTGCTCCACACCTCTGCCTTATATACACATTTACATTCATCATTATTCATGGCCTGTGATCGACTCCTGAAGGTTATTTTCTGCGAGGAGCACCCACCCGAGTGGCTCTCTTGATGTGGCTTATAAAAGTTGCCTTCAAGGGTTTTTTTTTTCTTAAGTGACAATATTATAAGAGCATCTCATAGTATTACTGATATAAATGATAGGTCAAAGAGGTACTGAGAATAGTGTGATTAAAAATAACGTGATTATATAAAATAACTAGTTTTCTAACACAGTGCAAAGGCATAAAACTAATAATAAAAACAATAATAACAATAAAAATAATAATAATAATAATAATAATAATAATAATAATAATAATAATAATAATAATAATAATAATAATAATACATTATTATTATTATTATTATTACTATTATTATTATAATTATTATTATTAAATTGATAGTTATACATTACAAAGATCCTCCCAAAAGAGTAATATCGTTATAACTAACAAATATTAAATTAATAACTATAGCTTTCCAACGTACCATCAACTTAAAAAGAAAATATATAATAATAATAACAACAATAATAACAATAAAAACACGTCAACTTACATAAATTTTTTTAAAAAATGATAACTAACTATAACTAACACCACCATTACGACAGACAGCACAAGCGCGGCACTTCTGTGAGGGTTAAAAAAGGTCTGTACAGGGGTGGGAGAGGTCCCTGGGTCAGGTCGCCAGGTGAGGGCCACGAGAGGTCAGGGGAAGACAGGCTAGCGTCCCGGGAGGTAGTGAGGCGGGCAACAATAAAGTACCGTGAGGAGTAAGGAGAGCCGAGGGGGGCCGAGTCCACGCTTCACTAGGTTCCTCTCCTCCTCGACCCTCGACTCTAAGTTAAGTGGCAACGCCGGTGATTAGATCTCGCGTCCGGCCGCGTCTCTCTCTCGTTCTTGTCTTCAGGTAGAGGCAGTAAAGCAGCGGAACACGCACCGCACCGCACCGCACCGCAACGCAACGCAACGCAATGCAACGCAACGCAACGCAACGCATCGCAACGCAACGCAACGCACCGCAACGCAACGCAACGCAAGACAGCGGCGGCGGCAACGTTGGGTGGACAGACAGAGACACACACACACACACACACACACACACACACACACACACACACACACACACACACACACACACACACACACACACACACACACACACACACACACACACACACACACGTGAACACATACCAATGAAAAATCCGCGTTTCAGATTCTGCGTGGAGGAAAAACATCGGTATTTCAGATATGCGCACAGGTCATGTTTCGACCACACACACACACACACACACACACACACACACACACACACACACACACACACACACACACACAAGTATGAAAAATCAGTATTTCAGAATTGCGCGCAGGTCAGATTTTTTTACTCTCTCTCTCTCTCTCTCTCTCTCTCTCTCTCTCTCTCTCTCTCTCTCTCTCTCTCTCTCTCTCTCTCTCTCTCTCTCTCTCTCTCTGGCGTACTTTTCTGCCCCGACAATTTAGTTAAAGAATTTCCAATTGTCTCTGGAAATAAATATGAAGGCATTTTTATCGTGTGTGTGTGTGTGTGTGTGTGTGTGTGTGTGTGTGTGTGTGTGTGTGTGTGTGCATAATCCTCTTCACCGTTCCAGAAAACATGTATGTACTTTTTAAAAATTTCATCGACATAATTCCAGCGTTTATCAATTTTCCTTTCCAATGGTCTGCGTGAACGCCAACTCACAGAGACAAATGTTCCCCGTTGACACTGAACGGTACGAGAAAATAAATATATGGCATGGAACAGCGCAAATTCTATACGTTTCATTCCGCATTTGATTCCCCGCCGTGCAATTCTGTATAGTAAGAACCGACGATGAATTTATGTCACTGTCGTATCTTCCCTACATTCCCGAGTTAAGGAAACTGACACGCTCATAAGGGATCTGTAAGTAGTCATGTTTTGCTTGTCACGGGAGAAGTATGTGAAGGTTTCCTTGTATTTATGTTAGCTTTGTGTTTGTTGTTGTTGTATGTTTGTTTGTTGTGGCGTAACGTAAAGATAAAGAGGCAAATTTCTCTCTCTCTCTCTCTCTCTCTCTCTCTCTCTCTCTCTCTCTCTCTCTCTCTCTCTCTCTCTCTCTCTCTCTCTTTCATCAAAAATCACAAAAACAAGAGAGAAAAGAAAACCTATAATATTTACTCCCAAAACCACAGGATTAAGAAAATAACCTGGAAATTTTAGAGAGAACGAATTAAAGAAAGAGAAACAAACACAAAGAAATGACGAGAAACGAAAAGAAACAATGAAAGAATGAATGAATACAAAGAAGAAAGAAAACAAGAAAGAAAGGGGGGAAAAATGCAAAGGTTTTCAGGAACAGCTAAAGAAGATTAATTCATTTCGTTTCACATCAGGAAAGAAGATCAGAAAAGTAAGTAAACTTCAAAATAGTGACATTTTTACATTTCATCACTACTCTTTAAAGGTCAGTAGTCTGAAAGGATTTTTCTAAGAATCTTTACGAAGCAGCAATGTTAAAGTTTTAGATAAAAATAAGATAAACATTTTTTTAGGTAAAATAGTGATGAAATAGAGATAAATGTAGTCAAAGAAATATGTAGACCACACACACACACACACACACACACACACACACACACACACACACACACACACACACACACACACACACACACACACACACACACACACACACACATACACAATCGTTCGTACGTAATGCAGCAAAAGCTAGACGCACATATAGATATATAAATAGAAAAATAGACAGATAGACAGATAGATAGATAGATAGATAGATAGATAGATAGATAGATAGATCGATAGACAGATAATTCATTGACCACAGTTACAAGTATTGACATAAAATTAGAAAACATATAAAAAAAACGTGAATAAAACACAAAATGCGTAAAGTGAAAACTAAAATGCATAAAACAAAACCGTAATATACACACACACACACACACACACACACACACACACACACACACACACACACACACACACACACACACACACACACACACACACACACGTAATGCAACAGAAGCAAGACAAATGCAGCCTCAGAGAGCGAAGGCGTAACAGGAGAATCTGAGAAAACTTTAATGTAAACCCTGGGAGCGTTGTCAGCGAGGAGCCTCTTGGCGGGGCAACCCTACACCGCGGCGGCCCTGAGAGGTGTGGCGAGGACAGATGCGGGGAGGGAAGAAATGCAATACCCCAACTAACACTAAGATAAGCAGAACATTAAGACATCTAACCTAACCTAACCTAAGTAATACGATAAAATAAGAAGGATATCAAGACTCTAAGACCGCTAACCAAACCTTGCCAACCTAAGTTAACCTAAGTAACAAGTAGATCAAAACATCAAGACATCAACACACCTAACCTAACCTAACCTAAGTAATACGCAGACAAGAACACCATGACGTCAAGAGACACAAGATCAAATATAGAAATTAAAGCATTAGATAAGTTTCAATAATTAAATCAAAGAATCATAAAGTTACAAGGAATTGAAAAGATGGAAAAGTTGATATGCATCACAGAATTAAGGCGGTGATTGGATTACTATTACAGATAGCACTGATACAGAAATGATAAAAGAATGTGAGCTGGAAATAGACTTGAAATGGAAGACAAGAAAAACAACATGGGTGATTCGGACAAAACAACTGTGGTAAGATTCTGCGAGGAAAGGAAGGAAGGGAAGGCTGCAGAGAAGGGAAGGAGCGAGTGAGTGAGTGAGTAGCAAAACAAACGAAAGCTCCACAACTCCATCTCTCTCTTCCTGCGTCTCCTCGCCTCTGACAAGGATGCCACACACACACGCCATGTTTTCCAGCTTTCCTCTCTTACAGCGTCACGTTCCTTCAACAGAGGCGCCGCATACAAGAAAATAGCTACTTTCTTCCCCACTTCTCAATAGTATTTTAGATTCCTGGGGTGAGCGCTGCGTTCCGGCGGGGCTGCTTGTCTGTGCGGCCGTCAGATGGCAGGACCTGACGCGCCAGTACTGCCAAGACCGGATTTTTTTTCCAGATCTTGAACCCAGCGCTTGGCTTCAGGAAGAGTCGGACATTTTTCTTCGGCCGTGACGGTTACTTCAGGCAGGGAGAAAATAATTTTTAAACCTCATGAACGCTTAAACTGAAATAAATGAGCCTTGGGTATTGCGAGACCCTGACTGCCGGTGAAAGTTATACAGAAACATGACTTTTTCAGACTCATGAGGACAACGAACGGGTGACCGCAAGGAAAATAGACTCAAATCAAGCCAAGATCCAAGATAATACAGAGAACCCGGCCGCCGGAAACCCAAACGGACCCCAGATCTGCCAGCTGTGCCTCGCGATCCCGTAACTCCGGCCGTCAGCGTAGCGCGGGTCGGGGAGTCCGTGTCGGGGGACCGTAACTCAGGCCCTGACGGCCACAACACCGCCGGGGCGTGGGGCTCAGACTGCCGCGGCGATAAACAATCCCGCACACAAGGTTTATCGCTTCGCAAAATCCCTCAGTCATTCTAAACCTCAAGCTTTTATTCCGTGGTTTCCCGCGCACACCAGAAAGCTGCGGGATCTGTTTTGACGTAACCGTGTTTAATTAGAGTTGCCGGTGACGGAGTGTCGGAGAGAGCGTTTCATTTCGCGGGTTTCAGGCCACAGTACAAACCCATCGACACGTAAATTGCGCCTAACCCGAGACGTCGCCAGAACCAATCACCAACAATGCCGCCGGGACCACAGGGACGCGGGGACACCGGGGACACTGGCCGCTATAAAACCCTCCCTCCCTCCCTCCTTCCTTCAGGTATCCGCCGAGGGTGAATGGGACACCGCCGCGCTGCTGCCCCGTGTCCAGCCGTGCCTTATATTCACGCCGCCGCCGTATATCTTCCCGGGTCTTTATGGGCGCGGCAGTGGCTGAGTCGCGGCTCCTCGGCTCTTGAGGATACAAAAGGCAACGCGATTCCAACAAATCCTTAACGAAATTCGGATAACAGAACCGAATGACTCTGGACTTAACCGGATGTTGGCGGTGACAATAGCGGCGGTGGCAGGGTGGAGGGGAGACAGCGGCGGCCAGCAGACGACAGCTTCATTCCGGGAGGTGAGGCGCGGGTCGTCCATACTGCTCGGCACTGGACACCCTGGTGGGGGGTCCCGTCACCAGGGGCTTCTGGGTACACACGCGGCTCGCTTTCCGCCATGTTTATGGAACACGCTATTTTTCTGCCTTCTTCATTGCCCTTTAATGGATGTCGGCGACTTTTTTCCCCGCTATGATATGTAGTAGACTTTTAAACCGCCTAATGAACGCTTTGTTAGTTTAATTAGATGAAAGCTTGAGTATGGAGAGGGTGAAAAATGGCTGGTTATCAGGACCCGCCTTCCAGACTCAGGGGACCCTTAGCGCGAGTTTACATGTGTGTTTGAACGAGGAAAAAACAGCGAGGCTTCTTATTCGGAGGTGGAAGCTACAGCCGCTGTCCGGGACCCTGCGAGGCACCACCCACCGCAGCTCGTTCCTGTGTTTACCGGACGTCGCTGACCCCACTCTCCCGCGACGTGGTATGTCCCCCTTACTCTCCTCCTCTTCCTCGCTCTCCCTCTCTCCCTATATTTCTTCCTCCATCCCTCCCCTCCGCTGCCTGACCCTCACGACTTCCTCCTCTCCATCCCTCACTTAGCTCACCATATTTCTTTCTCTCTTTCTTCGGATTATTTCTACCACATATTCAACTTCTTCTTTCCTTCAAGTCTTTCCCTTTCTCTGTATCTATTTCCTTGGCTTTCCTTCGTCTATTTCCTCATCCCTCTCTAAATCTTTCTTTACATTTCAGCATCCTTCTCTCGTCTTCCCCAACTGTGTTTCCAGGAACTATCTACAAATACTTAAGCAATCATGTGGTTCACTCTTTATCATTACTATATAGCCAATTAATTCACGTCTCCTTCCATGTGAGTTTTTTTTTTTTTTTTCATATGACCCTGTGGCGACTTAAACCAATCAATTTATCAATCAGTCAAAATCCGTTCCTTAAATCATGGTTCGTCTTTCCATTCTTGCCGCCAGGTTGATTATTCATTAGACGAATCATTGCAACATAACTCATCGTACTATATAATTCGAATTTCCTTCCACTCAATCATGGCTGTCATTTTATTTCCCCCGCCAAGTTGATAGTGCGGTAAACTAACCCACAAAACAAAAGTAATACAACAAAATTCAAATATCCCCTCCGTTTCCAAGAGTTGCGTCAAGGCAGCAAACCAACAAGTGAAGTGAGGAGGCAGTTTTTCCCTGGTGCAGCGGGGAGCGGAGTCACAACGCACGACTCCTCTCTGCCAAACAGGTGAACGTTTCTGTCAATCATTTTCAACAGCACTTTTACCACTGCAGTCACCTAACATTTCACCTGTTGCAACCCTCGCCTGCTGACTCACCCGCGAGCACCACACCATTTACATATTGCAACAACCCGTCTCCTGCTCCCCACGTGGACCCTTCACTTAAACTCTTCTCTCTATAGAACCAGCGTCCTCTTCCTGCACCACGCCTCCTCGGCACACACGACACACAGACTAGGTTCCCCGCGGGTGTCTGTCTCCCTGCCACGCTCACCGCCTCCCTGTCACACGCCGAAGGACTGTAGGACATGCAGCCAAAGGATAATGTAGGATTCATTACAAACCAAGCAACTGACTTTCCCGCATTTTTTTCGAGTTTCATTTTTGAGTGGATATGTATTTGGGTTTGGTCAGTCATTCAGTCAGTTTAGTTAGACTCTCTCTCTCTCTCTCTCTCTCTCTCTCTCTCTCTCTCTCTCTCTCTCTCTCTCTCTCTCTCTCTCTCTCTCTCTCTCTCTCTCTCTCTCTCTCTCTCTCTCTCTCTCTACGTATGAGTTCTTTCACCTGTAGCTCGGTATTCATCTATCTGTATGCATGTGTGTGTCATTCATTCACCAGCTGCACTCTTCCTTCTTCCTCCATTTTCCTTCTTTCGGGCCAAACCAATCTCATCTTTTTCCTTCCTCAAATATTTCTCCATCACTCTTAGGCATCCAGCTCTCCCGCCCTTCCTCCCTTCCTCCCTCCCTCACAGTCCTACCATTTTTGCAGCTCCTATCTATCTTTCTACCCACACTTTTCTTGCCTCCTCTCACACACAGAAACAGACAGACACACACACTTCGACTCCACGCCCCCATCGTCACACACACCACACACACCACATGCCACACACCACGGCGTTCAATACAACCAGAGGGAGAAATATTGATAACAGGACGTATCGTGTAACTGTAAGGCTTCAGGGGATAATGAAATGTATACAGAAATGACACCCACCATCTCGCTTACAATAACTTCAATATGACAACTGCAATCACTGGCGCTTTCACAACTCTGACAAAGATGATGAACTAGTAGTCTAGGATATCACCTGTACCTGTATGGCGCCGTCTAGCCCCTACAGGTGAGGTACTCGTACAGGTAAGGCAGTTTAGCTTTCACAGGTACATGCAGGTAAAGGCAAGTGGTTTCTTTGTTATTTATTAATTTTTATGAGTTGTTACTGAAAGATGGGAAAATATAATTCTTCCCTTCATGTTTGTTTAAAAAAAGTGTGGCTTAAATGTGTTACTTTATTTTATTTTTATACGTTGTGTGTGTGTGTGTGTGTGTGTGTGTGTGTGTGTGTGTGTGTGTGTGTGTGTGTGTGTGTGTGTGTGTGTGTGTGTGTGTGTGTGTGTGTGTTTGTGTGTGTGTGTGTGTGTGTGTGTGTGTGTGTGTGTGTAAATGTACGTACGTTCGCATGCCAGTATACACACACACACACACACACACACACACACACACACACACACACACACACACACACACACACACACACACACACACACACACAAACACACACACAGCACACCAAATCATAAAATGATAACAAAAGACACAGTAAACCGCAACAATGAAATGAAAAATTGAATATACGAGTGGAAAAAAAAAAAAAGGATGTTTGCTTTATTTAGCTGAGCGGCAAATCCGGATTTCCCAAACAATACTTCCTAAAACTAAAGCATTATTCTGCAGCATTCACGGTTTTCCATCATCGAATTATGCTCACTGGCCTTTCCCTCGACATTAAAATTCAAGGTGAAATTTCTGACCATTCTACATTGCCACAATAGAGTCTAGACCTTCCCTATATATTTTTTTTTCAGTAATTTCCTTCAGTTTTCAGTATTTCTTCCATATTTTTTGTTTCCTCCAGAATTTTCAGCATTTCCCCCAGAATTTTCAGTATTTCCTCCAGAATTTTCAGTATTTCCTCCAGAATTTTCAGTATTTCTTTCAGAATTGTCAGTACTTCCTCCAGAATTTTCAACATTTCCTCTAGAATTATATTCCCTCCAGAATTTTCAGTATTTCTTGAGATTTCCAGAATTCCTCTTGAGAATTACCTGTATTCTCCTCTACAGTTATCCACCTTCCAGTGTAATTTTTCGGCATCTCTGCAGATTACTTAACTTTGCTCCAGATTTTCCAGTACTTTCCTCCAGAATTTTCAGCCTTTCTACGGATTTCTACCACATCTATACAGATTTTTCAATATTCCTCTCCAGAATTTTCAGCATTTCTACATTTTTTTCAGTATTTCCCTAGCGAATATTCAACATTCCCTACATAATTCGCAGCATTTTGACAAAATTTCAATACCTCCTTCCAGAAAGCAGCATTAATCACAGAACTCAGCATCAAGTGACTTAATATTACCTACTAGTCTGGTGTTCATTTAACCGCACCGGCGCGTCAAGAGAGGTAACTTGACATCAAAGCATTGCAACACACAAACAAGCACTTTAATATTTCCCTCATTATTACCGCCACTTGACACTTTTAATAACAAGAAAAGCTTATCCACACAAATAATGGTTGATAACAAGAAATTTCAGTAATTCACGGATAATATTTTATGATGTAAATGATGCTATAAAATTATTCCTCTCCTCTTTTTAGTCATATTAATAATTACTGCTATGGAAATCAGTTAATAGTATGACATTTCCAAGAAAGACGACATTGTAACGTTATCAAATCGAGATTACATGTTTTTAATCAAGAGTGCATCACTGTTATGACCAAAATCTATAAATTATTATGTTCTTTATGAAATAACTAAGGAGGAGTAATGTAAATCTGTCCGACGGTAAGAGAAACTGACTGAAGTATAAATAAAAAACAACAGCTTAACACTCACTTCCTATTACTGCAAAACAAACAAGACACAGGGAGGGGAAAAAAAATTCCAATGATAGATATACAAGAATAAAAAAAAATCGAGACAAAAATGGTTGAAGCTTCAAGTGTGAAAGGTCAGACGAGAGGAAGGGGGAGAAAAAATTGAAAATAATACAAAAAAAAAAAGTGGAGAGG
>NC_087185.1:3732500-3775000 GCF_035594125.1 Scylla paramamosain
AAGAGACACGGAAAACGAACACTAGAAAAAGGATTATAAGTGGCTTTCAATAAACCATAACTACGAGATTTGCAAAGGAGTGAGAGGAGAGGAAGGAAAGCATGAGGAAGAGGAAGAGGGGGAAAGAACTAAAAATTTGGTTTACATAGAATGAGGAGGAGGAGGAGGAAGAGGAAGTGAACGAGGAAGACGAGGTAAAGGAGGAGAGCAAAAATTGAGGTGGTCTCTCGTACAGCGTTCGTGGGCAAGTCAGGTCATGGTGGAAGGGCCATGAATGGATCACTGGTCAGCTGCTTGGGTAAAAGATTGCCTCTCCATCTTAACCAGATTTACTTCAACCTAACCCTTGCAGGAGTCAGAGATTCTTAGGGAGGATATTAGTTGCCAGCCCCGCAGAGGTAGGGACTCCAGATTATAACGGGATGGTGTCTTCAGTGCTTCACTCCCCTGGCAGCGACCCAACACTGTCAAGCGATGGTGAGATGGTTCTGCGGGGAGTTTGAAGTGATTATTTTACGAGAACTGAGGTAAACAGGGAGGAAAGTGGGGGCTGGCTCGGAACTTTTTGCTAATGATCGTATGAAGCTTTGTCTTAATCTGTAAAATGTTATATAATATTAATGAAAAAAAATGAAAATGCAGGGACTTCCAGGTTTTAATTAGTCAATCACATCTTGTCTTGTTACTGGTGTCTTTTTTTTCAAAATTTCAATATAAATTTCTATTTTAGACTATTTATGACAATATGACTCTTGTTACTTCAAATGAGTGACTACACAAATTTAACGAACAAAAAGTTAACCTATTCACAAAAAAAACTAAACAATTTTCAATCACACCTTGTCCTCTTACTGGTATCTTTTCAAAATTCCACTATAAACTTGTACCGTTGACTATTGATGACAATATGACACCTATAACCTCAACCGAATAACCATACACAAATTTACTTCCCCCCAAAAAAATCAAACTAGATACCAAAAGACTTTCAACTTTTCAACCACACCTTCCCGTTACCGCTACCTTTCAAAATTACATCCCAAACCTGTATCTTTAAATATTAATGACAATATAACACATAACCTTAACTGAGCAACGATACACAAACTTACAACGCAAAAAATAAAACTAGATATTAAAAAAAAAGACTAATCCCATCACACCTTATGCCGTTAGTGACTCTTGGATATCATGTTCCAAACTTCCAGCACACAATTCCGCCAAGGATGAGAAGCCGTGGCAGTGAAGGGGTTAAGAACACTGCCTCTACACCGCCGGGAAGACTGAGTGATATGATGGATGGGTGGAATCGCCGTGAAATTGATTCATTAGTGTAGTCAGGATACAGAAAATGAGAAGGGGACGTGTGTGGCTTAAAGGACTGACTGGTGCACGGCGGGGAGGGGACGACTGAGTGAGTGAAAGCCGTGGCAGGAAAGCTATGACTGTTTACTCAGATGAATGATTCGATGGAAAGGCAATAATGGTAAGAGCAAAGGGACAGGTAACGAGGATGTACAGGTGGCCCCAGGTAATGAAGTCACAAGGAGATGTACATGTTAATAATAAATGGATATAGATAAGCTGTACTGAGGGCTTGCTACGTGTACGCCTACTGGTTCCCTGCAACTTCCCTTGTGTTCTCATGTTAATTATGGAATTAGTATTTAGAACAACTGTATATGGTGGTTATAAAATTAACACTAAGATATAAAAGGAGAATTATAACTTTGAAGGGTAAATATAGGTTAGAAATATAGCCACTGTGAATATATATATATTTTCTTTACAGATGCATCATGAAAACATGAATAAATAAATAAATGGAAAGATACATAAATAAATACATCATGATAAAAATAAAGAAGAAAATAAAAATAAAAAGAATATGAGGGATTTTTCTTTCCTTTTTTTTTTTTTTTAGATTTATATACGTAGCACACACACACACACACACACACACACACACACACACACACACACACACACACACACACACACACACACACACACACCTACTAGAAGTCCTCATCGCATACTGACACGCCGCGCCTCACGTCAAAAACCTTACATCCGCTCTGCCGCTGCCACCTCCTAAAGGTTACTGAAGCATGAGCTGGAAAAAATTGGAGCCTTTTAAAAGCTTAATTACGCATGTGTTCTCCCCTGATAGTGACGAGGTGTTTAAGTAAGCAATTACCGGAGATTAATAAGAAACGACAGCGCGCTTATAAAATCATGAAAGCTGCAAAAGGCGGGTTTGCGCAGACTGGTGACGACAGGACCTAGAGAGAGAGAGAGAGAGAGAGAGAGAGAGAGAGAGAGAGAGAGAGAGAGAGAGAGAGAGAGAGAGAGAGAGAGAGAGAGAGAGTGTGTGTGTGTGTGTGTGTGTGTGTGTGTGTGTGTGTGTGTGTGTGTGTGTGTGTGTGTGTGTGTGTGTGTGTGTGTGTGTGTGTGTGTGTGTGTGTGTGTGTGTGTGTGTGTGTGTGTGCTAATGACATAATGAGAAAATGATAACGCAAAAAGAAGAGGGAGAAAGAAAGAACAAAAGAAGGAAAAAAAAGAAAAGAATAAGTGAAGGGAAGAAGGGATTTAAAAAGCACCAGAGCAGAAAAATAAGAAAAGAAATAAAGAA
The DNA here is from genome assembly GCF_035594125.1 of Scylla paramamosain. Classification (NCBI taxonomy): domain Eukaryota; kingdom Metazoa; phylum Arthropoda; class Malacostraca; order Decapoda; family Portunidae; genus Scylla; species Scylla paramamosain. The sequence goes on from NC_087185.1 coordinate 3,735,136, forward strand.
ATCATCACCTCAAGGAATGTTTGAAAAAGGTGAAAGAATGGAGACGCGATAAAAGAAATGAAAAAAAAAAAAACATATCAGACCGAGAGAGAGAGAGAGAGAGAGAGAGAGAGAGAGAGAGAGAGAGAGAGAGAGAGAGAGAGAGAGAGAGAGAGAGAGAGAGAGAGAGAGGACATAAAACTGATAAATGGCCTAACGGAGACACTGATAAAGATGAAGTCTGGAAAAAAAAAAATCACCTTTGTGTGTGTGTGTGTGTGTGTGTGTGTGTGTGTGTGTGTGTGTGTGTGTGTGTGTGTGTGTGTGTGTGTGTGTGTGTGTGTGTGTGTGTTAAGGCAGTCCACCCTCCACCCCCTCCTCATCCCCCCAAAAATAATGAAGAAAAAGCATCACAGACACACCTAAGCACGAAATAAACAAGAGAAATGGGAAAAAATAAATAAATAAACAGCGGAACCAAAATACAGCCATCGACGTGTGACCAGTTTGTGACCAGTATGTAAAAGTCCACCTTGAATCTGATGGGCTGACCTTACCTCTGATTGCCCATTGTCCTTGAGTCACGCGCGGCATCTGGCTCCCTCTGGCCTGAACAATCTGATGGTAATTAAGGCCTGCTATTGGACACTGATTGGGCTAGGGCTTGCACCACCTTACTAAGCCCATCCTCTCTCTCTCTCTCTCTCTCTCTCTCTCTCTCTCTCTCTCTCTCTCTCTCTCTCTCTCTCTCTCTCTCTCTGGTCTCACTTCTCAGCAGCAAAAGAGTGTGAGAAAGATTAAGCGTCTAGTTTTCCTCTTCTCTCTTTTCTCTCTCCCCTTCTTCTGTAGACGAGCATTCTTTCTTTCCTTCTCTCGCTAATATCCTCTTCTGTTTTTATCTCCCACAACCATACGGTCACATACGTCACCATAAGTCACCCTAAGTCAAGCTAGTTTTCCTTTTCCCTTCTCTCTTTCTCCTGTTCTTCTCCAGGCGAGTATTCCTTTCTTCTCTCGCAATCATAAGGTTAAGAGTCAAGCCAAGTGTCCTCTTTCCTCTTCTCTCCTCCTCTAAACAAGCATTCCTTCCTTCTCTCACACTTATAAGGTTAAGTCATGCTTGTTTTCCTCTCTGCTCTCATCTTCTCTCTACACAAGCTTTCCTTCTTTTTTCACACACTAACATTCCCTTCTAGTTTCATCTCACAATCATAAGAGTCAGACTAGTTTACCTCTTCCCTCTCCCTGTCTTCCTCCTCCCTAGACAGTCATTCGTTCTTTCCTCACACATTAAAATCTCCTTCTAGTTTCATCTCCCACAATGAGAAGCCGCTCCACGCCCTGCGTATTTCCCTCTACACTGCACGTCTCTTCGTCCATCCTCCTCCCCTGACTAGTTCCCAGCCACTCCCAACCCCGTCAAGCCCCGCCAAGCCCCTCCCAGCCCCGCCAAGCCCGGTCAAGCCCTCCAGCCAGCGCCAGGCAGCATCACATACACTTTTTCCTCCCCCTATATTTCCAGTGCACTGATGGACGGCAGCACTAAAGGGAAAATCCGTAACATTTGTCCCGCCAGCTTCCCCCTGAATCAGATTTGGGATTCATATGAGATGCATCAACTTTTGCCGAGAGTATAAGTGTTTTGTTCGCCGGTCACCGATTTCCTGCCGCTAACTCCAAAGGCCCCCCGGTGTAAAAATGCAGTGTTGCGAAATGAAAGTCAGTTTTGATAGCGTGTCAGGTGAGTCTGTCAGCTTTATTGGGCGAGGCGCTCCACGGATCCGATGACGTGTGGATACGCAGACCCGCACCCATCCGCCGCCGCCGCCGAAGCCGCCGCCGCCGCCGCCGCCCCCGCCGCCGCCGCCGCCGCCACTGTCTCTTTCTCTCTGCGTGTGTGTGTGTGTGTGTGTGTGTGTGTGTGTGTGTGTGTGTGTGTGTGTGTGTGTGTGTGTGTGTGTGTGTGTGTGTGTGTCTGTTTACCCCACACACACACACACACACACACACACACACACACACACACACACACACACACACACACACACACACACACACCTCAACACACTCCACCTACACCTAATCGCCACGCTGGTCACTGCCTCCACCACCACCACCGCCGCCACCACCACCACCACCACCACCACCACCACCACCACCAGCCAACAAAGACTAAGGCAAACATACAAGTTTTCACTCCTAAACTCTGCTTTATCACACACTCATTTCTCGCAGCGATATTTGTTATGTTTTAAAAAGAACGAGGAATCAAAATCTAGTAATGACGTGTTTTGTAATTATGCTAATACATGGGATGATGTATTCTTCCCACGAGCATTACATTAATTTCTATATCATTCTCACAGTTCTACTTATTTCAACCTAAAACGTGATTTAAGAAAGTGATTTTTAGTAGAAAACACCAAAAGATTACACGTTTTCACATTAGGTTTTAGTGGGGACGTGGAGTAACACAATTTGGGGCTGGAGCCGCGGACACAATCCCACGGTCTGGCGCCCTTGTGTGGCGGCGCCCAATAACAGACCCTGGCCACGCTCCTTCGCCGGGAGAACACAGTGCCCAGCGAGGCTCTAGTGCGATTGGGACACGCCTGAACTGCACGAGTCCCTGGCCATCGTGTTCATGCAAATCCTTTACTAAACCTGCATTTGCCAAGCGTCCTCTCTTCCGCCTCGCCGTGCACCCTCACCATAACATGCCGCCTCTACATCACGTCCCCCTTGCGTGCCTCCTGCCACCTGCCTCCACTACGGCGCCCAAGACTCTCCACTTTATCTACTATTCACCATCAAGTTTTCTGTCCCGCCTCCCGCTAAGAACTTTTCCTTTCCTCTCCCCCTCACGGTAATCCTGCAGCCGTCACCTGAACTCCTTTCCACTGGCACATAAGCAGTCTTGTTCCTCCCTCTAGTCTCCAACCTCCTCCTCCTCCCTCTCCTACCCTCTTCCTCGTCTAGCCTGTCGATCTAAGGACACGCCAGGCTGCAAGTGGACAGGTAAGGGCTTTCAAGGTTGTAGGATTATGCATCACGAATCTAACACCTGAGGAAGCCCAGCCAATCACTGCGACACACACACACACACACACACACACACACACACACACACACACACACACACACACACACACACACACACACACACACACACACACACACACACACACACACATACACAGGCAGGAAAAGTCATTTATACAACCGCGTTTTGCATATTCACAAAGCTCATTTTAATACCTGACAGTCACTTTATCCTGGCTCTGCGTCGCCTTCAGATAGTAATTACAAAAGAAGGGAGTTACCTGAGTTACATACCTGGCTTGCTTGATTACTTAGACGCTGAAGAAAAGGTTCCATAAAAACTCTATACTTTATACTTTATACTTTATACTCTATACTTTTTCTGTGGAGAATAAAGATTTTTCGAGATACTAAAAACTCCCATTTTCATTCAATGTCGAAAAGAGAAAATCGTGTTGTTTTCTTTAGCTACTCTTTCTATTTTCCATGAAAGGATAAGATTTTTCTTCCCCTTCTTTTTGCATCACTAAAAAAATTTCATCTACTTTCGGTTCGCGTGAAATAAAAAGACCAAATCGGATTATTTTTGAAGATAAAAACTCGTCTATGGAAGGCAAATACATTTTTCTTTCCCCTCCCCTTTTTTTTTTTTTTTTGCGTCACTAAAAACTTGCATTACTTTATCTCCGCGTTCAAGCTGAAAAAAAAGTATGAAATCGCTTTACATTTTGGCGTAGCACACTCGTTTTCCTGTCAGTATTACATCATGGAGGTATTCACTACATCACACTGCAGAACGGGCACACTGCATCCATTATTCCCACAATACACTGCACTATACACCACCCTTTATGCCCCAGACACATGAACTACCCCATGACACACTACACCACTTAACAGCGATAAATGACACCACAGCGAGCAGCACAACACAATACGGCAGCACGTGATATACACAGCAATACACAGCAATTCACAGCATCATATTCACACAGCACACAGCATATTCCAATGTTTTATCACCTTTCCTTTTTTTTTTTTATTCATATTTTATTCTTCGTTATGTCATTTCATCTTCCTATGATTATCAGAATTATCCTTAACTTTCATCGCTCTTTATTGTTATCTCTCCTATTTATATTTTGTACACAGCAATACAGCAACACAGCATAAAACTCACATAGCATACTGTAACTGTCTTTAATCAACATTCACTAGTTTCTTTTCATTTTCTATCTTTCGTTAAGTCATTCTACCTCTTTCTGCTATCAAAATTATGAAAATTTTTATCTTTTTCAATTCTGTCCATTTTTTTTCAGATTTCGTTCCTCTCATGGTTCTCTAATTTTCCCCAATAGACATTTTATACCTCCTAGCCAAATGATCTCCAAAATTAACTCTATCTTCTATTTCCACCTTTGCGCAGGTTAGTTTTTCGTTACATTGTCTCTCTTCAGTTTCTGTTTCCATCCCTACTCCCTTGAAAACCATGCTTCACTTTTATTCCCTCTTCCATTTCCACTCCCTTCCTTCCATGACTCTTTCAGCACTGCCTTTCTATGACCAAGTTACTTTTCACTTCCCCCTTTTAATTTCAATCCTTTCTGAGTCACTTATTTACAAGGTTACTCTTCAACTCTATTCCCTCTTCAATTTCTACTGCCTTCTACTCCCTTCCTTGTATACTTGTTTTAAATCTCGACATATAACCACTTTTCATGTCCCTAGCCTTTCAATTTCAACCCTATTCAAGTCACTCATTTACTGTCACTCCTCAAGTCTTCATTTTTTACTCCTTTACTTGCCTTTCTCTTTCATAACTCAATGCCAAAACCACTTTTCACGTCTTACCCTTTCAATCTCAACCGTGTTCAAGTCACTCATTTACTCAGTCACTCCTCAACTCCTATATTTCTACTCCCTCACTTGCCTTCCTCTTAAAACACCAAAATCTACCCACTTTTCACATCCGCGGACTTTCAATTTTACCGTCATTCAAGTCACTCACTCATTTCTCCTTCTCTCTCAAATTTCCTTCACCTCACACCTCACTCGGCTCATTCATCATGTTACAACAGATACACGCCACAAGTCAGCCGCATTCTGTCACTTTCACATTTTTTAATCAAACTTCATTCCCCACGTGACTGAAGGAATAAGCAAGACCCCCCTCCTACACCTTGATATTAGAAAACGAGCACAAACCGTTGATAGTAAAGAACTGTGTGGAATAGGAGTCCTGGTGCTATTTCTTCACTATGAGCATGATGTGAAAGTGGTGTTATGATAGTTAGGCTTCAGACTCGCTCGCTACCTGACTTGATTGGGTTCGTGACTACCTGGTGCTTGAAATGAATCCCCGCTGAGTAGTAATTCATCCAATACCTGCCTGTGTTTTCATTAAGGTAAAAAATTGAGCGTGGTTTTGCATCATCCCCCGGAATCAATTACACACAAAAAAAAAAGGTTTGAAAGTAATATTACCGATACGATTAATAAAAGATGCACTAATGAAACTTGCATGATATAAAAGCTAGCAAGTCTAAAATTTGCATAACAACCGAGAATATACGAAATAATATAAATGCATAACGATAAATATAAGAAAACTTGTTGAAAATACTAAAAAGTTTGAGAGAGAGAGAGAGAGAGAGAGAGAGAGAGAGAGAGAGAGAGAGAGAGAGAGAGAGAGAGAGACTCAAGTATGCTATTACGATGAAAATAACACTGATATAAAAACAAAACCACTAGGGACGACCAGCACACATCACCTTTCCTTGCCTGGTAACTCACAAACTGGGCACCACACCCACCTAGACACACAGGTAAGATCCTCAAATTACCCTGGGAAATTAGAAGGGCAGGTGGACGCGTGGTTTGGAAAGTGGCAGGTAATATGCTTAATGACACACCTCCGTACACCTTTCTCACCTGCGTCAGGCAACACCCTAGCACCCTACTGGCCTTGAGGAAGACACCCTTTTTTGCGCACCCTAGTCTCCGTACCTTCTCCCCTCCTAAGTCCGGTTCCCTTGTCTCCCTTAGCGACCCAAATGCCTTTAAGTCACGGATACGACTTCATTAACACGCTAGGTAGATTTAACATGTCCGGGGCTTAAAATCACAAATATGAATGACAGACGCCGCCGATCACGTTTCCGCGGCAGTATTCTGGATGTCTGGATGATTAGAGAGTGTGATGAGTTACCTCTGCTCTTCTCTCATGGGTAATTCTCGAACCTCGGGTCAGGATTACAAAAGGGGATTTAGTGACCGTGATGTTTCTATTTCTTCTGCTGGTCTTGAGGTATTGAAGACCTGCCGTGGTGATATTTCTGTATGGTAAGGATGTTGGGGTGTTGATATTTAGTGTTTATTCAAATGTTTTCTAGTCTTTTGTACTTATTTTTTTTCTTTTTTCCTTTTTTTCTTTCTTCTTTTTCTTCTGATGTTTCTTAGGTCGTAAACGTTTTCTGTGGTAATATTTTTTTTAGGAGGAATATTAGTATTAAAATTTAGTCTTTTTCGTATGTTTCCTTTCCTTTTTTTTCTTTTTTCATCTAGCGCGTATTATAATTTCATGTCTTGTGTTGCAGAAGACATAAGAGTAAGGAAAATAATGATAAAAGGCAAAAAGGAGAAGAGGGAAAAAATTTGTGCAGGAAAATAACATGGTCAGGAAAATGATAGGCACAAGTAACAGAAACGAGAGAAAATAAGTAAAAAAAAGTATTGTATAAGTCAGGAAAATTACGAAAAAGAGGAGAAAAGGGGAAACTGAGGAAAAAGAGGGAAGCCTAAGCAATAACAATAGGAAAAAATGGGAAAAACTATTCACATATTTAACCTAAAAAAAAAAGGAGGAAAATAAGGACAAAAACTAGTCAGGAAAAATGGACATACATAACTAAACCTGGAAAAAAGAAAGGAAAAAAGGAAAACAAAAAAATACTCAGGAAAAAAACATGAACATACTTAACTCAACCTGAAAAAAAGAAAGAAAAAAAGCAGAAAATTAATCAGGAAAAAAATTATGGACATACTTGACTAAAACAGGAAAAAAGAGGGAAAAAAGGGGAAAAATCACAGGCACACTCACCAATGGGAAGAGAAAGCCAGGCCACAAATCAGAGCAGAGTCCCTCGTAGTGGATGTTGTTAAGGTCGCCGCTGAAAAGAAATGACTTCATTAGGAAAATTAGCTTAGGCCGCTTGTGGGGGGAGAGAGAGAGAGAGAGAGAGAGAGAGAGAGAGAGAGAGAGAGAGAGAGAGAGAGAGAGAGAGAGAGAGAGAGAGAGAGAGTGTGTGTGTGTGTGTGTGTGTGTGTGTGTGTGTGTGTGTGTGTGTGTGTGTGTGTGTGTGTGTTCGGTTTACATTGTATTGGTTTGTTTCTGTTTCTCCCTTTCCATGTGTGTGGTGTGTATGTGTGTGTGTTTATGTATGTATGTATGCATGTATGTATGTGCGTATGTACGTGTGTTGGAAGGTAAGACGATGCATATGGATGAATGAATAACGGGAGAGGGAGAGAGAGAGAGAGAGAGAGAGAGGAACGGATGTGAGGAAATAAAGAAAGGAGAAAGACAAGAACGAAATAAAAATGTAATAGAATGTAGAAAAGAAGAAACTTTAGAAAAGAAAAAGGAAAAAGCAAAAAGACGAATAATGAAGAGAAGACCCAGAGGAAAGGAGAGATAGGAAGGAGATAAAAAGACAACAGGGAGAGAGAAATGCAAGGGAGGATACAACGGTAGGAGGAAGGGAGGAATCAAGATAAGCAAGAAGAGAGAAAGAGGAATGATGAAAAAAATGAAGAGAAGAGCAGAGAAGAGAAAAGAAAAGAAGAGAAGAAACAAAACAAGGAAGACAGGAAATAAAGGAAGAAGAGAAGAATGTAAAGCAAGGAGAGAGAGAGAGAGAGAGAGAGAGAGAGAGAGAGAGAGAGAGAGAGAGAGAGAGAGAGAGAGAGAGAGAGAGAGAGAGAGAGAGAGAGAGAGAGAGAGAGAGAGAGAGGATGGAGAGAAGGAATGTAGAGAAGAGAGGAAGAACAAAGCAAGGAGGAGAGAGAAAAATAAAGACACAGAAAGAGAAGAATGAAGAGAATCAAGGAGAGAGAGAGAGAGAGAGAGAGAGAGAGAGAGAGAGAGAGAGAGAGAGAGAGAGAGAGAGAGAGAGAGAGAGAGAGAGAAGGAATGAAGAGAGGAAGAAGCAATGCAGGTATGTGTGTTTTCCCTTCACTTGTCTCTGCTGGCATTTACCGTATTTGCGTCAGTCATTCTGTGCCTTCATGTTTCTCTTTCCCTTCGTAATTTCCTTCTTTTGTCCGCTTGTTTCCCTCTGTCGGTGTGTGTCTGCGTGTACGTGTGTGTATCTGTTTGCCTGTCTGCTTCATTGCCTTTCCTCGCCAAGCTCCAATTCTTGTACATTCCAAGGTTTAATATCAAGTATTCGTTTCCTTACTTATTATACCACTTTCCCGCCGCACCTTTTTCCTTTTTTCCCACCTCCTCCTGTTCGTCCGTGTCCTTCGCCTCCTCCTCTAGCCCCCACAATGTATAATCAACAGCACCAAGGTTTTATTAACGCCGCAAGCCACATACTTTACTCCACGCTGCGAGACCTGACAAACAGAATCCGTCGGGAGTTATTCGGGCAAGACACAATCTGCGCGGCTGGTAATATGTAACGGGTAATGCGTCTGGCAGTGGCAAAATAGTCAAGTGAGCTGGAACTCTTTTATAGCCGCCATGTGACCAACTAACCCAGTCCTGTCCGATTTCCTCGCCTTACTCCGACCTGGACTTCCATTTCGCGACTCCGCTGCCGAACAATAACAAAGAAAACGGCGCCTCCCTCACTCCGCCCTTGAATGGACTCTTGGAGGAATGAAGGTGTGCAAGGAAGGATTCTCTGACCTACTTTTACCTTGACGCTTGAAATGGAGGGCACGTGGATGAAGGGAGGTAGAGGAAAACACCGAGCGAGAGAGCGACGGGGTGAAGGGAAGGGAGGAGGAAGGGAAGGGAAAAAGGTGGGCGGAGAGCGTAGCTTTCGACCAAGAACTAATGTCCTCCAACTTTCACCAACGTTTTTCTTGCTCTGGGGGCGAATTTAGACATCATTTGGGGGAAGTTTCTCCGGAGGTAAATACTCGGAATTACACCTAAACGCTCCCCGCTCGTTACCTTCCTAAACCCACCAGTTGGCCCCCATCTGAGGCCATAAGGTGCCGCCCCCCCATCCTCTCTCCACCAGCAGCAGACAGCACCCCCTCCCACCACCAGGCCCGCCGCTCCACCTCCTCCTTGCTATCACGACTCAGTGTGCACACCGTCACTGCCACCGCTGTCACTGTTACTGTTATTGTTGTCACTATCATTACTGCTATTACTGTTTTCACCGCCAATCTGTTATTACCTGTAAACTTCACTATTGTTCACTACTACTATTACTATTACTATTACTATTACTACTTCACATCACTCCTCCTTTTGAAATTACGATAAAAACGTTGAAATAAAAAAAATATTAGAACTTATGAACGGATTCCAACACATGACTCGGTAGCAAAAAACACGAAAAAAAGTGAAAAATAAGACATGAGCGAGTGAGAGCGAAACAGACGAACAAAGACCAAAATACTAAGGTAGTGAAAGGTGATATCGAGGAAATAATAACGTGTTTTTCTTCCTTCTTTCTTCCTCTTCCGCTAGTAGAGTGATGGCTCGTGTGAAGGTTAATCACTCACTCACTCACTTACTCACTCTCACTCAACTCGGCTCTATTCACAACACTCACAGTAGCTTAGAGTGATAAGAAGCAAGAGTGAGTGAAAGAGTTGTGAGTTAAGCTGAAGATTGAAAGGCAACTCACTCACTTAATCTCACTTACTCGCACTCACAGCAAGTCAGTGATAAGTAACGAGAGCGAGTGAGTGAGTGAGTGAGTGAGTGAGTGAGTGAGTGAGTGAGTGAGTGAGTGAAAAGCTTATGAGTTACGCAGAAAGAAAAATTATTCATTCAGTCAATCTCACTTCCACTCAAAGCAGATTTGACTGATAAGTAACAAGAGAGAGTGAGTGGGTCAGATACGGAGTTTTATGAGTGAAAGGCTTGAGTTAGGCTAAAGACTGAACAATTTAAATCTCTTATATTACCTGTCAGTTGCACCCAATCACCTGTAATATTCTGGCCCAATACGCTGTCACGCCTTATAACAAATCTCTTCATCCGGAGCAAATTTACCTTTCAAATATGTACAGATTAAAACTTGTGCCAATTAATTCCTACTTGTTTACAAAAAGAGTAACACACACACACACACACACACACACACACACACACACACACACACACACACACACACACACACACACACACACACACACACACACACGAGTTCTTTCCTTCCTCGAAAAAAAATATATTGGCAGGAGTAATGAGGGTGAGAGTTGGTTGCTGGAAGTGAAGCCTGGAGGGGGAGAGATTTCCAGGCAAGGAAAGGAAGAAGAAGAGGAAACGGACGGGAAGGAAAGAGGGAAAGGGGAGTATTACGAAAGGAATGATTATAGAGGGAGGGAGGGAGGGAGGGAAAGTAAGGAGGACTAGTGAAAAAAAGAGAAACTGTAGAGTCCGGCAGATACAGTCAGGCAAAGCAATAAATATTCTAAAATCCATCCCTTACACCAAAGAATCCCAGTTTAGTTGGCAGAATGGATGTCTTTTGAGCTTAAAATCAGCGTTCGATGGTTCGGTTCCCCGTCACATTACTTTCCCGTGTATCTCTCAATGGAAAAAAAGGTTTAAAATCGTCTTTACCTCAGTGATTTCAAAGCGATTTGCCTTGGGGTTAAAAAAAGAAACGAGCAGCAGGAGACTCACTATAGGGAAAGTAATACCGTCGATCTACTCGCTATTATAAGCTATGGAGCTATGAATTCTATTTTTGAACCTTTTAATAACTGTTGTAAGACAGGAATGGAGAGGAGAATCAAAACACCTCTAAAACTAAATCTAGCAGCAACGAAACTGGAATTCTTTATATACTTTTTGTGGATGCGGATATGAAATGTTTGTCTTATAATTTGTATAGCAGAGCAACTAGAACTAAATTAAGCAACAATGCTGGAATGTTTTATCACTGAGGGAAAGCAGAAGGTAAATGTTTGCCTTGTAATTTGTATACCTCTTAATTAACCTCCTTCACAATTAAACACAAGCTAATCTTTTCACCGCAGCATCAAGGGTAAAAATAAGCACTGCCAACCACTATTGCCAATAACAACAACAGGTTCAGCGTCATCAACACGGCGCAGGATTAATTGGAATATAATCAAAACAAGGGGTCTTATTTGCCGACAAGCTAAACACTCCTTTGCCCAAAACAAAGAGGGGAAGGCCATGAATGCGTTGCTTTTGTCGCGCGCTGATTATGTATGCAAGTGAGGTGCCCCTGTCCACCAGACCTTACCTGCCACACACCTGCCTGTTAATTAGTTATACCTCCACCCTGCCCCTACCTGTGGATACTGATGGCCAAGTTTTGCAACAGTAGGTAATGTATAGCGAATCAGTCAGTCAGTCTGTGAGTCAGTCAGTCATTTGGGCAGTTGGTTATGCAAGACTGGTGTTTGTTCACTAATTTGTAAATTAGTTTATTTACATCATCATGAGTAATCGTGTTATTGAGTCATGTGCATGGTATGACTCTCTCTCTCTCTCTCTCTCTCTCTCTCTCTCTCTCTCTCTCTCTCTCTCTCTCTCTCTCTCTCTCTCTCTCTCTCTCTTGACCCTCACGTCCACACACACACACACACACACACACACACACACACACACACACACACACACACTGTATATTCATGGCTGTTAGGACAGCCTCGCGTGTATACATCACTGTAGTTCCCAGTCTTGTAACACAGCCACGGCGTGAACCCCGGTGAAGAAGTGCGCCCGTTTATGCCGAGTTGTCTTCATTTGAATGCGGTTCGCCTCACAACAATACTCACAAGACCGTTCACTGGATCCCCCTCCCGGCCAGCGCGGAGAGACTGGCCGGTGGTTTCTCTTCTTATCTATACCGAGGCTTTGTGAGGGTAATATGCATGTGGCGGGCTGGTATTATGTGTACACTGGTGCTTCACGCCGCTTGTAATGGCCGTGCCCTTGTGTTCCTCCTCCAGTAGGGGCGGCCATTGTTACCCCTGCTTCTGCCGGTGGGGAGGTGGGGGAGATTTGAGTGTTTCCCTTTGTTATTGTTGCTTCTACTATTTCCATTAGCTCGCTCCTTGCCTCATGTCCCTCGACCCTTCAACTCTCCTCCTCCTGCACCTCCTCCTGCGCCTCCTTGCTTACTGTTGCCACGGAGAACTGCCGCTCGCCCTCCTGCTGGCCCTCCCTGCTTCCCTGTGTATTTTTGCGGCGCCTGTGTTGTTCCTCCGTGCCGCCGCTCTGTTTGTACTTCTGCTAATGCTACTCTCTTTCTACGTGCAAGGTTTGGTCTGCCTCTCTTATCTGACTCCTTCTATTGTCTATTCTATTCTCCTCTCTCTCTTTCTCTCTCTCTCTTCCCCTCCCTCCTCACGTTGCAGCTACTACGTATTATATTCACGCATTTTTTAGGTAAAGTTCCTGCTACGCTTTGCAAGACTGATCCTTAAATACTGAAGGGTTCCTTAAATGGGCGACTGGAGATTTAACTAAGTGGAGGCGGGTGTCCTGAAGCAAGGGCGGCAGTAGCTTGGGCAGTCTGAGGGGGTAAAATTAATACAGGAGCGAATATGTAATGGTTGAAAAGTGTGTATTTATGCTGGTAATAATGGAGGGCGGCGCGGGGTGTCTCATTAATTATATACTGCAGGACCATTACGGAGTCACGTCCCAGTAATGTATGATTAATTCGCAGTTTCAGAACGTCAGGTGACCTATGGCGTTATTAGCTTTTGGACCAACCTAATTAACCTTTACCTGGGCGGCCATACCTGCCCTCATAACGGGGAATGGCTGTGTGTGTGTGTGTGTGTGTGTGTGTGTGTGTGTGTGTGTGTGTGTGTGTGTGTGTGTGTGTGTGTGTGTGTGTGTGTGTGTGTGTGTGTGTGTGTGTGTGTGTGTGTGTGTGTGTGTGTGTGTGTGTGTGTGTGAGAGAGAGAGAGAGAGAGAGAGAGAGAGAGAGAGAGAGAGAGAGAGAGAGAGAGAGAGAGAGAGAGAGAGAGAGAGAGAGAGAGAGAGAGAGAGAGAGAGAGAGAGAGAGAGAGAGAGAGAGAGAGAGTAAATTATTCACGACATGAAGACCGAGTGTAATCATAATTATGCATATTTAATTAACCAACATACAAACTCTCTCAAATGTAATAAACAGACGGACATTCCTGCATCTTTCTCACCTTACCCGCCGCCTCCCTTGCAGCAACCCAATCGCTGCCTTCTCACTCTCCTTCTCCCTCTCCCTCTCTCTCCCCTCACCTAGTATAATTATCATAATCATCATAACGAGTCCCGACAAGGCAGAAGTGATCGAAGTTAATAACGTTAAATTATTCCTCCCTTAAGCAATCACTGGACGCCAAAATCCAAGGTTAACGAGGAAGCAGCGAGGCAATTACAGGTACAGTTAAAATAGTGAAAATAGTGGAAATAGCAAAGTATCTTACTATCGTGAAAAACAGGTTAAAAAACATATCCTCTCTCTCTCTCTCTCTCTCTCTCTCTCTCTCTCTCTCTCTCTCTCTCTCTCTCTCTCTCTCTCTCTCTCTCTCTCATATTTTTAACCTAGTGTCAAATCTCTCCCGTTTTTCATATTACAGCCGAACCGTATCAGCTAATGAGCTTTGTAAACATTATGTAAATTTTAAACATTTTTTTTATGACGGCACATTAGAGATAATTTGTGTTTTAATGTTTAGCAATGATATTAAGCCCCCAAACCCAATGACATTAAAGCCTGCATTATGTGCCCCATGTGGAGCTGCAATGGCCACTCGCTTCCACCCGCTCCACCTGTCACCAGATTACTCCACCTGTAGTGCACTTTCGCCTTGTGATACTGCGACACCTGAGCTTCATTAACAGAAGGTACAAAAAACACCTGAAATATCGTATCCACCCACTCCACTTGTCACGAGATAACTCCACCTTTAATCCACCTGCAATTTATGATACTATGACGCCTGAGATACTCCACCTCGCCCACCAAAAAGTGCAAAAACATAGAAAAACACCTGAAATATCCTATCCACTCACTCCACCTGTACTCAACCTGCACCTTATGATACTGTTACTACCTGAAATTTATCCTCTATTCTACATGACTGAGTAGGAACAAAAAAAAAAAAAAAAACGACAAAAATAAAAATGCCAGGAGAAGCGCCTCTACCTGTCCCTTATAATTCCATTTCCTCGACACCTGAACTTCATTAATTAGTCCACCTAGCTAAAATATCCATCTAAAATATCCACTAAGGCCACGAGAAACGCCTCTTATATAGATCAGAACGAAAATATAAAGGAAAATACTTTATTTTGTTCGCCACTTTTGATGGAATATAAGGTAAGGGTGGCTAGAGGTGGGGAAAATATACCTGTAATGTCAAATGAGAAGATGGGAAGAAATATACAAATCCATAACAGGAAAAACTCAAGATCTGTACAACCCTTTCGCCAAGCTACATGGAACACAAGGTAAGAGCAACTAGAAGATTAAAGGAAAAAACAAAATATCCAATGAAAAACATGTAAATAACAACAATAGCCAGGAACAGAAGGAAAATATGCAAGAAAGCCTTGACCCACGAGACCTCTCCGCCACGTTAGCTAGCAACCGACACTTAAGCAACTAGAAAATGCGATAAAACATGAAATTAGAGCGAAAAAGGTATGAAAAAAACAAAATTAACCAATATGATGAGGATAACTACGCAACAGCTCTCCATATTAACACAACAACACAAGAGCGACTAGAAAATAAGGTGAAAAAAACATGAAAACCTAAAGAACAAGCCAAGAAAAACATGAAAACCCAATGGAAAAGCCAAGAAAACATGAAAACCCAATGAAAACGCCAAGAAAACATTTAAAGAAAAAGGCACGAAAAACAACATCAGCCCATAAGAGGAAAACTATGCAGCAGCTCTCCGCCACGTTAGGTGAACACGAGATAACACGGCCGCGCAGATGAGAATGTCCCTCGCTCACTCCCTCATGACGGAAAAAGTGAATAACCTCAATAACCTCCACCTCGTGTCCGCATGATCCGCGATTCGTCACGGGTATGAAAAGAAAATGGAGTCTCCTTCGTTATTGCCGGGAGAGAGACAGAGACAGAGACAGAGAGAGAGAGAGAGAGAGACAGAGAGAGGGAGACGGAAAGAGAGAAACATAAAAACAAGTATTATTCCAGTTCCTCTTCGGCAGAGCGTGATTAGCGTGCGTTAGCGATTCACTGCTATCCTATTATCTCAGTTATCTCATCCTTATCTCTTACCTTAATCTCACCCTAAGGATCTGGCCACTTACAGCAACAGAGAGCCCTTAAAACACAACCAGATCTCGCATTCAGACCATCATTACCTCGCCATATTTAACCCACGCACCCAAGGTATACATAAATGCTAAGATGAAAGCGAGGAATAGAAAAAAAAGAGCAAAAAAAAAAAATCATCAAAGAATCGTGTCTTATTATTTGGAAATGATCAAGACGGTAGCGTGACCCGGATCCAAGCGTGCATTAGAGGAATCTAAGGCTGTTATATCCGGGTTGCGAGAGAGTCTGAGTGAAATGTACCTGACACTTAGGGTTTATAATGTAACTTGATAGATATTTAGGATATTTTATAGAAAGTTGCTCCATTAGGCTTCCGGTAAGAGCGAGAGCGAGCGAGAGAGAGAGAGAGAGAGAGAGAGAGAGAGAGAGAGAGAGAGAGAGAGAGAGAGAGAGAGAGAGAGAGAGAGAGAGAGAGAGAGAGAAAAGGCTGGCAGAGATTAAGACAGACATATGCAAGTAGGAATAAAAATAAAGTCATACATACAGACAGACACATATTAGCAGGAGGAGGAGGAGGAGGAGGAGGAGGAGGAGGAGGAGGAGGAGGAGGAGGAGGAGACTAGCAAGGACATCAAAGAACATCATATAAAAACAAGCCACAGAAAACAAAAGAAAAACTAAACGAAATTACTAAATGAAGGGAAAAAAATAGTTTTAATTAATCTTAACCAGTCACCACAATTAATCTTTTTCCCCGCACAAGTTTCCCTCTCAAGGCAAGCAATATAAGAAGACACATAGAAGACACAGAAGAAGAAAAGAAAAGAAGAAAGACCAGAGGAAGAACAAAATAGAAGGGAAAGAAGGTCAGACGCGGATAAAAGAGAGACACAACAGGCTTAATAAATGACTGGAGGCAAGAACACGAAATTAGAAGTTGGGGGATAGGAAACAAGGGAAATTACGCCGGTCATGTCTCTTCCTTACCTCCTCCTGCTCTTCCTCCTCCTTCCTCCTGGTTCTGTCTTAATCTTTTCCTTCTTTCAACCCTCTTACTCCTCTCTCTCTCTCTCGGTTCAGTATTTCCCTCTTTCCTTGGTTTTCCTGCGTCTTTTGCCTCACTTTCGCCCTCACGCTCAGGCCCTTTCCCCTTCCCTCCTCTTTCCTTCCCTTTCCCCTCCCCTTACCGCCCGAGGCCTCAGAGGTAAGGGGTGGACGAGGCGCCTCAGGGAACAAGACAAGAACCAGATGTCATGTTGCAGTTTCCTTACTTACCTTGTCTGGCTAGAGCTGTTTTTACATCTCTCTCTCTCTCTCTCTCTCTCTCTCTCTCTCTCTCTCTCTCTCTCTCTCTCTCTCTCTCTCTCTCTCTCTCTCTCTGGTGTTATTGTTGTTGTGGTGGTGGTGGTAGTGATGCTGGGGGTGGTGGTGGTGGTGGCGGTAGCGGTGTAGTAGTAGTAGTAGTAGTAGTAGTAGTAGTAGTAGTAGTAGTAGTAGTAGTAGTAGTAGTAGTAGTAGAAGTAGTAGTAGTTCCCAAGGCAGGACTTCGCCAGCACACACAAACATTAAACATTTTCCTTGCGGTACTGAACCAAAAAACACTCGGGCACAAAACACAAGGCAGTTGACACACACACTTTCTCTCTCTCTCTCTCTCTCTCTCTCTCTCTCTCTCTCTCTCTCTCTCTCTCTCTCTCTCTCTCTCTCTTCTCTCTCTCTCTCTCTCTCTCTCTCTGTATCTCTCTTTCCTTACTTTTTCACGTCTTTGACCGAAACTCACGAAGGGAAAACATGACTAGAGCAAAGAGGAGAAACCGGCGCTCCTGACAGAAATAAAAAGGAAAAACTCGCGAATACATCATAAAAATAAGAGAAACCTGCGTCAAGAACACAAGAAAAAGATCGCGGCACTTTGAAGACAAGGGAAAATGGCACAAGTAAATATAAAACACGCAGCAATATTCAAACGATCGTGCAAACCGAATAAAATTGGAGTTCCAGGTCAGTATTTACAGATCGAAAAAAGAAGAAATGGAAGGAAAAAAGATGAAAGAAAATGCAAGGGAGCGTTAGTATTTCCAGCTTAAAAAACTGACTATAGTTCATTTGGTCATAACTTATTTACTGAGCCTTGTGATACAGTGAATACATTACTGAATGCTGGAGACGAAACGGTGACGTAAACAGCACAAAGGAACATGAAGAAAGAACAAACAGTAGAATTTACTGAGCCTTGTGATACAGAACCAGTAGATATATTACTTGAGACTGAATGGCGACGAAAACACAAAGGAACACAAAGAAAGATCAAATAACAGCATATGTGTTGGCACTTCGGAGACATAATAGTATTTTAAAGTGAAAGACACGTATATAGATATAAAATGAATAGATATTTATTGAATACATAATAGTTAACTTTGTTTTCTTACGGTATCTTATTTTCTTATTGTGGAATATGACTCTTTAACGTTCATGATTTATATACAAGGGAAGGAGAAGTGATACATAAAACTTTTCAGGATCTTTTAACTTTAATCGTCTTAGTTTGTTGATGGAGAATAGACTTTTAAACGCCTACGACATAAATAAAAAGGGGAAAGGATGGGAAAATATTAAATAGTGTTCCTATTTTTTTCTCTCTTCTTTAATTTATCTATTTACTTATCCATTTATCTTATTTATTCACTTACCTATTCTATCTTTTCATTTTTTTTTTCCTTTCATGAGCTGCTCTTGCCCTTCAAAGGCCATACAGCAAAATGAAGGTAAGGGAACAAATTTAATATCACTGCAGAAGGATAAGGGAAAAGTCACAAAGAGTACGGGGTTAATTTGATCCCAGAGGCGCTTGGAGAGTCGCTTTGTGTTCATAATTTAATATCAGTGCTTCGGTAATTACAGGTGGAGCACCGAAATTTAATCAACAATGTCATCATCACAGGTGTGTTAGACAATATTGCAGGAGTTTTGTTGACACGCGCCGGACCGTGCTAATAATGATGCTCAGTGCTAAAGCTTGTTGTGAAGTGCTCCAGTGTTTGGCATTTATCACGATTAGCCATTGCTTCACTGTTATCAGCGCTGGGGTGGGTTTACAAGTGCATGTGGGAGGAGTAATAGTCGTGGTGGTAGTGGTGGTGGTGGTGGTGGTGGAAGTAAAGAAGGCCAAGCAGCAGCAGATATCTTGTCCCTTACGAGGTTGTTTGTGGTAAGATACAGTATATAATCTTAATGGATATAGTTAGTATAGAAAATAAACAAATAGATAGATAAATAGATATGTAAATAAAAAGATAGATAAATACATACAAAGATGGATAAATAGAGAGACAAAAAAGTAAGTGGTGGTAACAATATCAACATCAGCAGTAGCAGCAGTAGTAGTAGCAATGATAGTAATAATAGTAATTGCCACCACCATCATGCATTGTGTTCACCTAATGTTAGCCGCGCAATTACTTCTAATAATCAAAACCGCTCAGCCCATCAACACGCCAGCCCTACAAACAACCATCAAGCCGCCAAACTGCCCGCCATTCAGCGTACTCCAATCACTAATCAAATACTTCATTATGACATCATTACCGCCATTCACCGGGAAACATTAGCGTCACGGTGCCACGGAACATTCAGATATACACACACGTTATCATACATAAGGGGAAAATTATATAAACTACACATATATTTGTATGAGAGGAAGGGTAGTTAGATTAAGACAAAATTTTCCTTAGTTATGTTATGAAGATGTCGAACAACTATCTCTCTCTCTCTCTCTCTCTCTCTCTCTCTCTCTCTCTCTCTCTCTCTCTCTCTCTCTCTCTCTCTCTCTCTCTCTCTCTCTCTCTCACCAGAAGTATTAAAAGCTGTTTTCCATGAAGTTCTCTGGTAGAAATCTTCCTGTACACAAAATCACAAAGAATATTTAATTGTCTTTTAGCGTATGGCCTCAAAAGTCCTCGAAGCTCGAAATTAAGTAAAATAAGAGAACGTTCATCTGCATATATAGAGAAACAAATAAAAAAAAATTATCACGAAGTTTTATACAGAAGCAAAAAAAAAAGGACTATTTTCCATGAAGCTTAGTACTGAATGAGCCTCCTTATCGTTTGTGAATCATGCAGAATAAGAAGTTTAGCCACAAATACAAGGAAAAATGCATTTCATGAGATTTAGCATGAAAGAACCACTCCATCTCCTGTGAATCATATATAATAAGACGTTTCACCACAAATCATAAAGCATTAAAGCACAAACTATAAAGAAATATATATTCCATGACATGTAGCACGAAATAACCCTCTCTTTCTCTCCCTGCATGTCTTGAAAACCCTGCAAAACTCAAACCCTAAGAGCTACACGCTGCATAGAAGTCAAGCATATCAACGAAAATACCTGGGTGATTTAGGCGAACAGTTTCAACATCACTCTTCACCTGAGGAGGAAAGGATGCAGGTATTCATTTATGCAGGTATTGCCAAACAGGGAATAGCCGAGAGGAGAATGCTTTATTTTCATGGTAATAATAATCGGCTTGGGAACGTGCTTTTATCTGGTTGTGACTGCGTGTGAGACGTTTCTTTTCCTCCAGTCGTGTGCTGAACGTTGATTTGTTTACTAATAATGCAGTGAGAGTTGTTGGTTTACTTGAGAGCATTTGGCAGTATTCACGGGAAAGGTTTTTTTAAGTATGGTTATTACGGTTTGTGTAACGTTTGTCTGAGAGACCGAATGGAACGTTTGTGTGGAATGTTGGTCTATTTGTTATCATTTGTATGACTAACTGTCTGTCTACATCTTAAGATTTTTTTAGCTATCTGTTACTATTAAAATGGGAAACGTTTATCTATCGCTTACTATCCATAAGAAAACGTTTATCTGTTACTACCAATATGAGGAACGTTTATCTATCGCTATGTACAAGAAACGTTGATCTACTTATTTAAACCCATATCAGAAGCGTTACCTATTACCACCAATACGAGGAACGTTAATTTTTTAAACGTTTATCTATCTCTTAACAGCAATATCAAGAGCATCCATATATTACCACTAACACAAGGAACGTTTATTTCTCCTTCAATACTTGTACGAAAAACTTGTTCACCTATCTACACTAATACAAAGAGAACGTGTATGTACTGCCTGGCGCTAATCACATAGGTAACCATCTCTTCAGCTCGCTATAATGACGTCAGCTGTGTTTTCCTTCCCTTTTTTCCCCCTCGCCCCGAAGCTTCACAATCTCATTAGGCGGAGACGCGAAACTTTCCCTCCGCGGCCTCGACCAAATGCGCGCGATGACGAGATGACATATTAGAGTGACGTCTTTGTGGCGGTAATATAATTCTCAACGTAATCATCAAGCTAAAGGCAAGACTATCAACAACCTAATAGCCTCGTTTATCATGCGTTCTGCGAGATGATTACCCGTCAAAACATCGAGCTTTACCATTATGATTTTCTCTCTCTCTCTCTCTCTCTCTCTCTCTCTCTCTCTCTCTCTCTCTCTCTCTCTCTCTCTCTCTCTCTCTCTCTTAACGCCTCACTAAGTAAACAAGCTGCATACATGATTAGATGCGTGTAAGAGTGAAAATGTCATATATACGATTAGGGTTTGCATTCTTAAGCGCTTTGGCCTCATCAAGTTTTCAGACATCACACATATTATTAATTGGGTTCTCATGGCTCTTTTTCCTTATAAATGATGCAGGGCTTCCTTTTTCAAACTATAATTAGGATCATATAAACACCCTTCAGTATCCCATTAGCTTCCACTTCAGTCGTTTAATAAAGAACCTAACAGCATGAGAGAAACAGTCCGAGATTTATACGTAAAAAAGGGAAAAAAAAAAACATATTTGCCCCAACGTTTTCATGCCAAATATTAACTGTGTTTGATGTAACATTCTCATTTCGCCTCACAGGTGTGTATGAATGAATATTACCGAACTGTGCACATCAAACGCACTGATAAATAAAGGGCTAAATAAAACAGGGGAACACGTTGACTGTGCTTGTCAACTGCGGTGGGTTATGCAAGAGACCAATGGCTTTTTTTTCTTTTCTTTTTTTTTTTTTTTTTTTTTTTGGTGAATTTGGGAGAGCCTACGGCCTTAGCGGGGAAGTGGTGTCAGGAGCGGCGGTGGGTGGCGGAGGGCGGTAAATCAATGTCCAGAAGTGGGTGATTAGGGAGGGAGGTGTAATGGAGTGGTGGTGTGGTGGTGGTGCGTGTGTCAGGTGAAGAATGTGTGTGTGTGTGTGTGTGTGTGTGTGTGTGTGTGTGTGTGTGTGTGTGTGTGTGTGTGTGTGTGTGTGTGTAGCATGCTTGCACTGCATAATAAACTAGACACGTCACCACACACACACACACACATACACACACACACACACACACACACACAACTAACTCTCAAGACTCCCCACAGCTTACCAACATCAGACAGACAGCTTGATTGCTTAAAAACTGTCATTGTAAACCCCAAGGACAGTTTAGTATAACTTTAAGCACACTGTCACGAACAGAAATACCTCACTTTGAAATCTCCAAATGGCTGTCGTGAAACTCCTGCAGCTGGTGGGCGGAACTTGATCGCAAAATTATACGAAAATGAAAGTACAATTGCACCCTGTTGTATATTAAAGGTGAGGTAGGTAATACGCATGTTTTGTGTGAGCAAGTCAGGAGTGGATTGGACTGTGATGTGAGGTGATGTGCAAAGGAAGGTTGATCGATATGTAATTTGTAATTCGAGGGATAAATAGACCGGTTGATGGACGGATAGATTGACACGTAATTATTTTTCACGGCTGCATGCACGGACAGGTAGATAAATGTATAGATAGACAGACAGTTAGTTAGCTGATCATGCTGGTCTACACACACACCTACCTATCTACACACACACACACACACACACACACATGAACTACCATACTACCCTAACCAATCACACTTTCCTTGAACATCTGTTGGGTGATTACCTCATAACTAAGGCACCGGTGGAAGGTAATTGCCCCGTGGCTCATCAAGAGGTTAATGGCCACAGGTGGATAATTAGTGGCTTTGCTATTGAGGGAAAGCTGTCATTACCTGAGAGAGAGAGAGAGAGAGAGAGAGAGAGAGAGAGAGAGAGAGAGAGAGAGAGAGAGAGAGAGAGAGAGAGAGATAAACTGACAATAAAAACAAACACAAGTAAAGAAACAGAGTAAAAGGAAAAGAGAAAAATAAACACAAGAACACAAGAAAAAAATAAACATCAGTGAAATTGCTAATAAAAAAAAGTAAACAAAAATACAGGAAAAAGAAAAGAAACAAAAAAAACAAGAACACAAGATAAAAAAACAAAACAAAAGAAACAAACGACAGAGTAATTTACCGTAAAGTGACGATCATTAAGGACAAAGGTACGAACATTCATCTGACACATTACACTTCGCATTACGCAGGTGTGTCTCTCGACTTGAAAATGACACGTATTAGCTAATCTGTGCTTGTCACGTGATGGTCTGCGGGCGGGAATGAACGTTCACTGCAATTAGGAACATCAGGTAAGGGTTCATAAGAGTCAAAACTGCCGGTAAACAAAGAGAGAAATGCGCTTATCTCCCTTTATCTTTCATTCGCACCTTCTGGCTTTTAATTAATTAGTAACTGGTGTGTATACAGGTGTTAATATATACCTGGATGACTCCACTGCCACAGGTGAGTTTGGAGTTTACTTTAATAATATCTAAATGTTTACAGGACAGGTGTATACAGGTGGAGTGGTGGTGATAGGAAGAAGGGTGAGCACCAACACGCGATATATGAAGGAATAGGTGAACATTGTGAAATAGTTTAATTAGACACCTAAGTCATATGAGTTTTGTCCGCTCGTGAATGTGAAATGTTGATATAAATAGAATCTTGTTGTGAAATAACTTCTGTAATATATATTCGACGTAAGAAACTGTTTAATTATGTAAGCTAAGCAAGTTTGTCTGTAATTTTCAAATGTTTAGATAAATCGTCGATATTACTGTTGTGACAAATAGTTGTATCTTATTGGTATTGTAAAAATCACTTCTGTAATATACACTCTACATTAGATATAGTTTAATTACACTCATAATGTACACAAGTCTAGAAGCCCGTGTCTGTAATTATGAAGTGATTACAGACAGTTTTATCACGCCGCTATTGTTAAATCACTTCTGTAGCCTTTTACTATAGACTAATATTACGACACGTACAATATTCTTTTTTCTTTATATATGCAATCTTCTCCTCCTCCTCCTCTTACCTTTAAAAATACATTTCCCTCTCCCTTTCCTTTACTTTACCCTGACGTCAGCCTCCTCCTCCTCCTCCTCCTCCTCCTCCTCCTCCTCCTCCAGTTACAAAAGGGAGAAGTGGTAACTTTCCACACCTCACTATGAGTTATTTTGCACCCAAGAGAATTTTTATACCTTCATTTCAACTTTTTCCCCTCCTTGTGTTATTAATGCTCCCCACTCTCTCTCTCTCTCTCTCTCTCTCTCTCTCTCTCTCTCTCTCTCTCTCTCTCTCTCTCCTCTCTCTCTCTCTCTCTCACCAATTTTCTCAATTTTTGTTTACTCGCTGCAATAACGTGACATTTTATTTGCTTTCTACTAGTGCACTTATTTTATTTCTCTCCCTCTTGTGTTTCTACATTTCTTCAGACTTATTCTCATGCACGCACTCTCTCTCTCTCTCTCTCTCTCTCTCTCTCTCTCTCTCTCTCTCTCTCTCTCTCTCTCTCTCTCTCTCTCTCTAATTCTGCGTGGATGGCCCTTCTTCAAACAAAAGTGGAGAAAGTGGAAGCAACACAGAATAATCCACTCTCTCTCTCTCTCTCTCTCTCTCTCTCTCTCTCTCTCTCTCTCTCTCTCTCTCTCTCTCTCTCTCTCTCGCGCCACGCAAAATGATGAAAACAATCAAAATAGATGTTCTTCATTTTTCATCACGAATGCATAAACCACTATCCTCTTTTTATCGCTCAAGTGCAATTTTTTTTTTTTTTTTTTTCAGCTGGATGTGCAATTCTGACATTACCACATTGAAGGCTACAATTTTTTTTCTTTCCTTTTTATATTATTTTTGCAGTACGGATTATTTTTCTTTCTTCTTTTTTTTTTTTTCTAAACCAAGTGATGGAGTTATTGCATGGAAGGTCTCGGTGTTATATTTATATATGAAAACGTTGCAATTTCCTTTTTTTTTTTTTTTCACGGAAACACTTAGGCTGGAACCTATTAAACATTCCATTTACTGTACACCGACAAAAAAAAAAAAAAAAAAAAAAAAAAAAAAGAGCCCGGTTAAATATTTTCCCCTATAAACAATTTCATATAACTTAATCACGTGATACATAACAGGTAGGTCTATACTGCAAATAAACCACAAAATCTTATATATTACAAAATTTTAAAAGATTCACGCTGAACTTTACACGTGGGAGTCTATTTTTAAGCTGGATCAAATAATTTCCACTAAAAGGAATTCATGCAAACATCATAACCACGAGATATGCAACACGCAGGCCTATACTGTAAATAAACCACAAAATCTTATATATTTCACTACATTTCAACAGATTCCCTCTAAACATTGTGCGTGGAAGTCTGTTTTTATTCACGTTTTCCCTCCCCTTCTTTGTTTTCTCGCAAATCTTTCCCACGGCAAGCCTCTGCAATAAAGTGGCCGCCCCGCACCACTCAAGGGGCGCCCACACCGGCGTGAAGGGCCCGGAGGTGCTGCCACTCATCACCGCCAGGCTGGGTTAAAGTTACGCTCGATGAAGTTAAGTTTGCGTAGGTTACATAAGTAAGGTAATGTGAGGGAGTGCCACGTGTTGGTTTGATGGCTTCTTGTAGCTTTCCTTATTTTGTTATGGTATTGTGTTATTATTAAATGAGGTGAAGTTAATGAAGTTAGGTTAGGTTAGGTTAGGTTAGGGTAGGGTAGGTTAGGTTAGGTTAGGTTAGGTTAGGTTAGGTTAGGTTAGGTTAGGGTAGATTAGGTTGTAATATAATTGAATCAGATACGACAGAACAGGATAGATTAGTACAGAACAAAATAGAATGAAAGAGGTTAAGTCAGCTTACGATAAGATAGGATAGGATAGATTAAGTTTGGTTAGGACAGGACA
Source organism: Scylla paramamosain (assembly GCF_035594125.1). NCBI lineage: Eukaryota > Metazoa > Arthropoda > Malacostraca > Decapoda > Portunidae > Scylla > Scylla paramamosain. The sequence continues at coordinate 3,760,790 of NC_087185.1, forward strand.
TGTTAGTACAGGATAGGAAAGGATACGTTTGGATGCGCTACATTAGATTAGGTAACCTGAAATAACCTAATATAATCGATCCCAGAAATAAGTATGATTCTTCATCTTTACGCAGCCCCAATTCCAGTACTTCAACTCTGCCGCCAACCATACCTAACCTATCCTAACCTACACTAACCCAAACTAATCTAACCTAACCTGACTTTAGCTAATCAAGCCCTTTCAAATAATAACTAGGGTTCCTGATCTTCATGCAATCTAAACCCCAATACAAAAGTTTCAACTCAGTGCCAACTCTACCTAACCAATCCTATCCTAACCTAACCAATCCTATCCTAGTTTACCATATCCTAACCTAACCTAACCTAACCCAACCTAACCTAACCTAACCTAACCTAACCTAACCTAACCTAACCTAATTTACCATACCCTAACCTAACCTAACCTAACCTAACCTAACCATACCCTAACCTAACCAATCCTATCCTAGTTTACCATACCCTAACCTAACCTAATCAAGCCCCTTCCAATAATAGGGTTCCTGGTCAAGCAATGCAGACACCAATACAGAGGCTTCAACTTGCCACCAACTATGCCCAACCCCACCCAGCCTCAGTCCAGAACATTTTTCCAGTATACAGTCGGCATCACCCTCCTACCTCGTCCACGCTGCATATATATCTATGTAAACACCTGCGTTTGTTTAGATATGCATCCAACCCTGAATACATATCTGCATATATGAATTTATGCATGCATGTTCGTTTGTTCGTTTGAATGTGTGAGTCTATATTTGTTCACGAATGAAGGGGGATGAGTCTATGTTTGTTTGTGTGTTTGTTTGCCTGTCTGTTTGTCTATTTGTTTGTTTGACTTTGATGTTGTTGTTGTTGCTGTTGTTGATTTGTTCTAGTTTCACGTGAGGAATTTCTCTTTTTATTTCCTTATTTTTCTTTTTCGTCAACATTCGCGTGTGGACAAAATTCATATACTGGGAGGAAAAGAAAAACAACCCAAATGATTCGTTATATAGCGAGCGCCACCCCCCCCCTACACAGGCGAGACGCGTAACAGTGCGCTATACGAGTACAGGGTGTGAAAAGAACATTAGCATACCCTGGTGATTGCTGTCCCTGGGCGCGGCGGAATTAAAGTGAAACGCCTGATCTGTAATGAAACTGTACACGACCGCACGGGACGCCACTGTGGGAGATGAGAACTGGGAGATGAGTACCGGGAGACTAGTGAGGGGAGACTACACGAGTTAAGGAAGGGAGGAAAGAGAAGGGTGGGAGTTATCAGACCGTGAATGATAGAGACTTGTATATTAATAACAGTAATGATAACTATAACAGAGAGGACTACACAAGTTAACGAAAAGAGGAAAGAGAAGGGTGGAAATCATTAACCTGTAAATTATAGAAGGTTGTCAATACTAATAATAATTCATATACCAATAATAATAATAATAATAATAATAATAATAATAATAATAATAATAATAATAATAATAATATCGTAAAGTTTAACACTAATATTTATGTTACTACTAGTAATAACAGTAACAGCGACGATTATACATTAGAAAATCGTCAAAACAATTACAAATAACAATAATAGAGAAGCTTACCCTCCACCTCTACAAAGAAAACGAGTGATGTAGCTTGCAGTGCTATAAAGAAAACGGGAAACAAATACACACATCAGCCCTCATTTTCTTTACGTATTTATCTCCATTTTTCCAGTCAATCGATCAATTAATCAATCAGAGGGTTAATCAATCAAGCAATCAACTCACTAGTCAATCAGTTAGTCAGTCAGTCACTCACTCAGTCAATCTACCTTTACATCTCCGCCTTAAAACCCACTAACAGTACAAATTAAAGGCGTTTGTTACCTAAGTACAGGTGACTAAAGAGGAGAGAGTACTAATTAACACATTTCTCTTGCTAAGCACCCCATAAAACGAGCGCTACGAGCAATGCGTGAGTAGTTAGAAAGTCCACTGTAGGGGATACGAACTGGGGAGCATTATGGCTATGTGGTTAGAATATTACCATCACGCTATCTATCACCTGCCCTTACTTTCACATCGTTCCCTCTTTTTCTCCCTATTTCTTTGGTATATACTTCACAATCTTTTCATCACGCTGTAACCTTCTCTATTTTCACATCTTTCCTTCATTTTCCTCCTATTTCCTCTTCCTTCGTCCCATTCTGCCGCGGGATACGAACCAGGAACATTAGTGGCTGTCTGTAGTAGATACTTAAAACCCTTCCCATCACGCCATCACCTCCCCTCACTTCCACCTTCCCCTTCTTCCTGTTTCACGACACCACGCACTCTCCCCCGAGCCTCACGTGTCACAGGTAATGAGAAGACGAAGTGATGTCTGGACGAAAGCAATATAAGAGGAGCACACTGAGGATGAATTCTTCCTCCTACTCTTCCTCCCTCCTTTACTCCTTTTCTCTCCCTCTCTCTCTCTCCACGTGTCCTTCCAAGAGACCTCAACCCTCCGGCCTCCGTTCTCTCAGGCATGTACTCCATTAGCAGTTGTCGCTCGTGTGTGTGTTAGATTACAGGTGTGAAATTGGAGAGTCGTGACGTGACTCTTCCCACCGGAACGAAAACGGAGGAGGGGTAGTCAGAAGAAACACGTTGATCGCTGATTGAAAAAGGCGAAATGTGACTTACTCGAGGGGAAGAAATTAAAGACAAATATTAAAGTAAAAACGCCAAGAATATCGAAGAATTCCGGAACTAATACACACAAAAAAGGAAAAGGAAATTGAATAATATGATAATTTCGCGGTGGATTAATAACCACGAGAGGGGATGAATAGAAGAGGTAAGAGAAGTACGTAAATGAATAAGGGGAAGAAGCAGAGGAGGAAGAAGAAGGGAGGGCCCAATAATAAACAGATTCAGAGTATTTAAAAAGAAAAGGATGCGGAAACGAGGGAGAGTATGAAAGAAAAAAAAATAATAAGATGAAGAGACGTAAGAGGAAGTACGAGGAAGAGATACGAAGGAATAGGAAGAGAAGGAAGAGAAGTATTAACAGCAAGTAGAGAAAACGAAATAAGGTAGACTTACTGGAGAAGAAAAAATAGATAGATAAATAAGAGGAAGAAAACATAAGAAGAAACAGAAGGAAAAGAAGAGATACCATTAACAGACAGATTATTTAATTCATGAAAAGAGAAAACGAAATGAAATGAACAGAAATAAAAGTAGGAACAGATAAATGAATAATAGAAATAAACATGAAGAAGTAGGATTAACTGAGCAAAGTAGAATATTAGGGAAATGAAAAGGACACGAAACGAGGTAAACTAACAGACGAAGAAATAGGAATAAGAGGAAGAAACAGCAAAGGAACCAGGAGGAAAAGTAGACACCAGTAGCAAGCAAAGCATTCGAGTTTTGAAAAGGAGGAGGAAACGAAGTGAGGTGGGTGGTGAAGTGAGGTGAGGTGATGGAGGTGGGGTGACACGGAAAGTCAAAGGTGCGGAAAAGGGAGCGTTCAATACCTGTGCCAAAAATGGAGATTGAAAGGTAAATGAAAGTGAAGGGGCGGCTGGAGGCATGTGGGGCCCGCAACAGGAAGAAGGAGGGAGGGGGGAAATGGAGGCAGGGGAAAAGCGAAGGGAAAAGAGAGGGAGGGAGAGAGAGAGAGAGATGAAAGAGATAAAAGATAAGGAAAAGGGAAATAACGGGTAGGGGTAAAAGGTAAATAAAAACTACGTTCAGAGGATTAAAATAGAAAAATGTATATAAAACTGACGATAAATTTGCGACTGAAGGAAAGAAAGAGTAAATGTTGGGATGAATAAATCGTTTAAAAGGGAGATTTTCATCACCACAAAGCGCCACACACACACACACACACACACACACACACACACATACACACACACACACACACACACACACACACACACACACACACACACACACACACACAGCAACTACAGAGTAAAACTATGAAAATTTATAACAATGAAGTTTCTGCTTATTAAATTTATTATTAACTTTGATTAGAAATAAATACATAAAGAGAGAGGAAACAGACAAACTCCACGCTAACAATTAATATTCTATAATCTAAAAAAAAAAAAAAAAAATCACTAATATTGATACTTAAATCAAGCCTTTCATTCAAAACAAACATAACAAAAATAAATATCTGAAGAAATGCCAGTTTCGTCTCCATTAATCGTGACTTTATACCTAAAAGGACTTTGCTCGAAAAAAAAAAAAAAAAAAGGGGGGAAAGGAAAGAGGTAAAAAACAAGTAAAGGGGGAAACACGACAGAGAGAAAGACAGAGAAAAAAGTAAATTAAATAGGAATTACTGATGCGAGGCGAGGACTGATAGTTAAAGGTGAGTTTATCAAAGATGACCACGTTTACTACCAGTACTATACATCGGGACGGGAAACAAAAACACAAAACAAAAAATACCGGAAATCAACACCTATATACCGTTACCTAATTTCCCTCAAGCGCCTCCAATCCACGCGAGAGGGAAATATAAATGTTTAAACAGGGACGTATTGCCAGTTTACCATTTCAAACCCAAACACACTCCCCCTATGAATAATAACTGCACCATCACCCTGAGTCTACTTCTCCCTAAGTCTGATTTTCCGCCTAAGAGAGTGAGGGCTTTCCGTGTGTTCCTCAAGGGCGCGGCGTGCGGTGGGGGGGGGGGCCTTCAATATTCATACAGAGACGGGGTTAGTTAAGAGCTGGACGCGGAGGCTCGGTCAGGCGGCAACAGTCACTCACAAGCCCCGGACCCTCAGCCACGCTCTGACTTACCCTCGCCATGAATTTATTGAAACGCTGCTGCTGCTGGTGCGGTGTTGGTGGTGGTGGTGGTGGTGGTGGTACCTGCCTGTCTGTGCACGGGGGTTGTGTAATCGCTGCTCACTCCACTTTGTGCCTACTTTGTTTCACTTCCTGCTCAGTATTTGCACTCAGAATGATTTTGTCACGCTCAGTCAGTATTTGCAGGCACGGAATCGCCTCTCCCGCAGCAGTGTGTGAAAAATGTACATTCAAAGGACTCAATCAATTTTTTTTTAAATATTCACAGAGGCATAAAGTGAACGTTTCGAACAAAAAAAAGAGAAAAAATGCAATGAACACTGAAACATTCTTTTCACGTCCCCCCAGCAAGGCGACGCGGCGCAGCTTTGACAAACCAGACTTTAAATACAACCACGGAGGAAAAAATAGCTGAAAACTGACAATCTATTACAATATACATGAATAAAAAAAATAATTTCTTCCAGGTAGAGTATGGGAAGTGGACGGAGAAGAGGAAGAGGAAGAGTGGAGGAAGAGGAGGAGGCAAAGGAGGAGGCGGGGAAGCATATCAGCTGATAATGTGAGCGGCGGGAGGAGGAGGAGGAGGAGGAGGAGGAGGAGGAGGAGGAGGAGGAGGAGGAGGAGGAGAGGCCGTGACGCTGGGAGAAGCACCGCCAAGCACCGCGGCTCACTCCATCACCGCCGCCGCCCTCACTAAAGTCCCGGGGGATGACGAACACTGACGTTTACTGGAGAAAATTGCTTCTCCGGTTCCCAAGTTGAGGCAGGGAAGGAGGGAGGGAGGTTTGTGGGCCCACTTAATGTTGATGTACAGCCTGTCCAGCCTCGCCGCTGATGCATGCTACGAGGCGTCTCACAAAGGAGGGACCATTGACGTCACGAGCGTAGCAAAGTTCCCTCCCCCAGGACAGGTAATTTCCATGTACATAGTGCTGGGCCGCTCGTACAGGTAAGGGTCACTATGAGGCTCCAGGTGAGAGTATATCGACGGACGACGTGATATTTGAGAGGCGCTGGTGGTTGCAGTGGCGCCCTCCTCCCGTACTTTGCGAATTTCTGATCACGAAGGAAACGAGAAGCCGAAGCAGGTAGGAAAGTAAGAAGCAAGTAAGTAGTGACTGGTAAGTAAGTAAGTAAGAAAGATCGAGGAAGGTGATAGGTAGGAAGTGTGTGTAATAATATACTACAGGTAGGAAAGTTGGGAAATGTCGGAGGGAGACTTGAGGGAGGAAAAATAAAGATGGAAGGGGGAGGACAAGGCAGGAGGCAGGAAAAAAGGAGGAGGAGGGAAGAGGAGGAAGTCAAGGCAAGCAAGGAAGGAGGGAAGGAGGAGCAGGAGGAGAAGGAAGTCGGTAGGAAAAGATAGGAAATGAGCACAGCAGTAAGGGGAGAGAGAGAGAGAGAGAGAGAGAGAGAGAGAGAGGGAGAGAGAGAGAGAGAGAGAGAGAGAGAGAGAGAGAGAGAAATTAAAAGAACCACGAAGATACAAATTGAAGAGGCTGGTAAGGAAGGAAGGAGAGATAGAAAGGAAAGAGAGGGGAGGAAGGGAGGAAGAGAGAGAGAGAGAGAGAGAGAGGCCACCAAACCAGCGAACGGTGGAACTAATAAGTGTGAAGAAAGACAAACAAAGGTGTAGCAGGTTCAACAAAAGGGCGCGCTAACAAGGTCGAGGGTGGAGACGACAAAAGAGAACGGAGGAGACGGGAAAGGAGAAGAGGAGGAAGAAGGAATGATGGGGTAACTATAGCAAAACAATAGCCCTGGAAACAAAAACACAGGCGGGAATAGGGTGCGCGAAGAGAGAGAGCGGGGAAAGGTATAAAAATAAGGACAGGTCACTGACTGATTGACCGAAAACAAGAGTAGAGGGAAGGTAAAGAAGAGGGGAAGAGAGAGACGGAGATCGAGAGACAGTGGCATGGATTAACTTAGTGGAAAAAATGTTACATTGTTGTTTTGTCTGACCTAGTGAGACGAAAGGGTTATTGAATGCAGTAATTAGAGATCAAAGCATTATCTAATCACACAAAGAAACACGAATATCATAAAACACTGAAGAATGATAATAACAAATTTAAAGATAATACACTAAACAATCTACCTATTTCTCCTTTGCTCTTGTAAGTTCAATAACAAGACAATGAAAAAGTAACAAAAACACAAAGACTAAACTCCACTTTTTTTTCACGCCATTTCTCTCCAAATAGCAAGACGAGGAGAAGAAATACTGAATGAATTAATAAGCTGTAGTTGAGGAAGAGAGGACGTGGGACCCTGGCAAGGACTCTTTACTCACATTACCCTACAGGAGGAGATGGAAGACGATGTGTGTAATTACCTCGTTCATCCCTCACAATGAAAGAGATGGACAACTGTACTTATCTCTCTCCCTCCCCCTTGCTCTTCCCCTCTTTACCTCACTCCGTTCCTCCTTCCCCTTATTTGTCTCTTATCTTGTATCTTATCTCACAGCTGTTCTTACTGTCTCTATCCTTCTCTCTCTCTCTCTCTCTCTCTCTCTCTCTCTCTCTCTCTCTCTCTCTCTCTCTCTCTCTCTCTCTCTCTCTCTCTCTCTCTCTCTCTCTCTCCTCTCTTCTACTTCATTCCTTCTGGCCTTATTTCTCTATTTAACCATTTTTTTTATCAGTTTCTCTTCCCTCCAGTCCATTCTTCGTTCTATTTTCTCTTCCATTTCTCTTCTCTTCTCTTGCCCCTATTCTTGCTTTCCTTTATTCTATTCCGTCTCTCTTTTGTTCCTCTTCTCCATTTACCTATTCTTCCCTCCTATCGTCTGTCTCTCTCACTTATCCCTGTCTCTTATCCATTGCTATCCCTCCCCCACTTCATCACCATTCCATCCGCTCAGTCCTTCCCTCTCCCTCTCTCCACTCCCTCTCTCCCTGTAGTACGTGATCGGTGGAGGGGAAATCTGCCTTTCGTCTCCTCCCACTCGTGAAGGAGAAATGTTTACCTCACCTGCGAGTTACTGCCAGGTGAGTGACGCTTCCGGAGACTCCTCGCAAATAGCCACATCAAATTGGAATTCCTTATCGATGAATTTTAATATTTGCTTCAACCCAGTTAATGATGCGATATTAAGTAACCCCTTCCCTCCTCCTCCTCCTCCTCCTCCTCCTCCTCCTCCTCCTCCTCCTCCTCCTCCAGGCCATCCTTTGCTAAGTGAAGTGAGAGGTAATGTGGAGAGGATAGAAAAAAAAAATAAGGAAATTTATCTGTAGAGAGAATGATACACACACACACACACACACACACACACACACACACACACACACACACACACACACACACACACACACACACACACACTTAGTAAGACCCGACGCAAGCCTACATATAATTTTCCTGAAGGTGATGTGAGCGACAGGTGATAATTGGCGTCGAGGAAGGTAAACGTGCAGGTGATCAGCGCCAGGTGTTTCAAATCCTGAGTATCTTTGTAAAAATGTGAATAAGTGCGCTTCCGATACACGATCTGTTTTTCGCGCCGTAATGAAGTCTATTAAGAAACGTATATGTGTTTTTCGTGATACGCAGCACACCTGTCTCTTCATATCAGAGTGAACGAGAGATGTGCTTTTTTCTTCTCTCTCTCTTTCTCTCTCTTCTATTGTGTCTCATTTAAGTTCAGTTAATTATTCTCATTTGAGGAGGAAATGTATTTGATCACTCGTCCTTTGTTGAAGTTAAGACTATAACTAAGCGTAATGGAATGTAATTTACGTGAATTTACCTGGAAATGAAGATATTAAAAGAATTATAAATTTTAACTCTCTAGCTTTTCCTTCTTATTTCTTTTTCGAATTTTTCATGTTTTTCATCTTGTTACCATTAATATCAAACCTCATTTCTACCTTAATTATCCGTCCCATTTCTTTTTACGTCATTTATTGATCTTATTTTTGTACATTTTTTCATATTTGTGTTAAAAAAATCAGTAATAAAGTCTTCCCTCCTCTGATTCTTCTTTTTTTATTACTCCTCTTCCATCTTTCACACCACTACGGCCTCATTTAACACCACCACCACCACCACCACCACCACCACCAGTCCTCCTCACCTTCCGCAATAATAAAAAAAAATTGGAGTGAGTCACCGAACCAAGACCTTCCTTCTAACCTCCGCGCCTTGCCTCGGCCGACTCATTAGGGCACAGGTAGAGACAAGTTAAAAGGTGGCTACGGTCTCCCAGGTAACACCATCACCTGGAAAAGACGCGGCACAAGTAACAAGGTGGAACTTCTGCCTAATATCCGCCGGGGAGTCTTCGGAGAGGCGCTGGGGAGTTTAGTTCTTCAGTACCTGAGAGCGATAAGTGGCGTTGTCCAGGTGAGGGAATTCAATCATCGTAGACTTCACCTTACGAATGAAGCGGGGAAATACGTAACGTCAGGTGAGAGAGAGAGAGAGAGAGAGAGAGAGAGAGAGAGAGAGAGAGAGAGAGAGAGAGAGAGAGAGAGAGAGAGAGAGAGAGAGAGAGAGAGAGAGAGAGAGAGAGAGAGAGAGAGAGAGAGTGTGTGTGTGTGTGTGTGTGTGTGTGTGTGTGTGTGTGTGTGTGTGTGTGTGTGTGTGTGTGTGTGTGTGTGTGTGTGTGTGTGTGTGTGTGTGTGTGTGTGTGTGTGTGTGTGTGTGTGTGTGTGTGTGTGTGTGTGTGTGTGTGTGTGTGTGTACATAAAACTAAGGTGAATTTCAGGTCCTGTTAACACTCACCCCCAGCCACAAACAATTCCAAAATCATGCAGCGACAATTTCTCCTCTACTCACTCTCTCCTTGTGACGGGAATACCAAGTAACGTCGCGCACACACCGTCACAAACCCTCGCTCACCAGGCCTGCCTCTCAAACGTGCTAACTCCCTCCAAGGGCAACGCGCAATCACGTCTAATTTCCACGAAAGAGCGAGAACTGTGGGGGAAACAAGCGCTGCACTCATGACTGTGTTGGGGAGGGGACGGGTAGGATGAGAGGCTGGATGAGGGCAGGGGGTGGTCGGGGGTGGGGGGTGTGGGGATGTGATGGTGTGTCTCTCTCCTCTCTCCCCTCTCCCAAGGCAGGTCAGAGCCACGCCCGCGCGGAGGAATGCCCACGGCGAAGGTTGGGGAGGGAGGGAGGGAGGGAAGGAGGGGAGGAGAGAGGGGAGCGAAGTCAAGTCCCAACTGCGAATTAGTGAAATTGCAACGCTGTTTTTTCAAGTCAAATTATGTCGCAGATTACCTGATTATTTTTTCCTCCCTCCTCTCTCCCACCTTCTTGTATGTGTGTGTGTGTGTGTGTGTGTGTGTGTGTGTGTGTGTGTGTGTGTGTGTGTGTGTGTGTGTGTGTGTGTGTGTGTGTGTGTGTGTCGCGGCATGCATGTATGTAGGGCCGGCAGTGTGAGAGGGCGGCAAGCAATTAATGTAGAATACCGTCAGACAATGGCCGCTTACAAATGACTTTTCATAATTCTCAACACGAACACTCCCAGTACACAAAACACTAATAGTTTTTTCCTCTACGACTGACAATATGCACCGCTCCCCCCGCTGCCCTCCAGAAGTCGCCTTGGGGTCATAAAATCTGCCTTAGAGCACATGCAAAAATACAAGGGAAAACACGGGGGGAAAAACTGAGCTAACAAAAACATGCAAAACTTTCCTAAAAAAAAGAAAAAAATTGCATTCATTCCCCAGAGCAGAAAAGCGTGAGAGAATATATTGTACAACTCTGCAACGCGCGAATATACTACTACACTATCTTTTTCCCTTTTAATATTTTTTTCTCCTCTTTTTTTTCATATATGTTCGTTTTCCATTAATAGGGCAGCTGGGAGCCTCAAAAGGTGTTCCCGTCACTGGGCCCTGTGTCGCCTGTGTAATTCACGCATTGGAGATTTCTGCATCGCTTATGTATTAGTTGCCTGGTCTGTGTGTAATGTGTGTGTGTGTGTGTGTGTGTGTACAAAACGCCATGTACCCGTGCCTTCGCCTCAGAATTGTCACTTCAGATAATTTACGATTTCCACATTACCTTCAAAGCACTTTCATAATTTCTTGTCCTTGCTTTTCTCCCCTCACTCCCACTCTCCCTCACACACTCGACACCCCTTCCTTACCCCCTAACCTCCCCTTCAGCGTCCCCTCCCGCACTCCTTCAGCTCCCCACTTACATCTGCCAAGCGGTGAGGCCTAATACCCAACGTTCTCCTCTCCTACAATGCCGTACACCTCACCCTCTCACGCCACTATCTTAAAAGCACCTTGATAAGCTCAAGTCCGTGGGTGCCTGCTTTGCCTCACCCTGCGTAACTAGTGTGTCAGTGAGGAAGAGGAGGAGGAGAAGGAGATAAGGAAATAGAATACAGGGGTACAAATAAAAGGGAAAATGAGAGGCTAGCTACGTAATGAAGGAAAGAAAATTGTAAAGCAGAATGAGAAAATGAAAGGACGGATGAAAGGAAAGAAAAGAAGAGCCGGAGGAGGAGGAGGAAATGAAGAGGATGAGGAATGTGCGTTGGGGGAAGGCAATGAGGGAATGAAGGGGAGAGAGTGAGAGAGAGAGAGAGAGAGAGAGAGGGAGAGAAGAAGGGAGGGTCGAGAGAGGAAGTGAGTAGCAAGGGTTGGAACACAAAATTTAATGGCATAAAAAGTGAGGTTAAGAGAGCAGGACTTGGATAAGCACTGATGCCTTAATGGTGATGTAATGTGAGAGGGCTGGGAGAGGGGCGCTGCTTAATGTAATGGAGAACACCGTGAGGGAGAGGAAAGGGGAGGGACATGTGTTATAGAAGTGACTGAAACACGAGAAAAAGACAAATAAAAAAGTAAATGAAAGTAAATAAATATATATCTTGTTGTGAGAAAGGCGGTGAGGAAATAAGACTCGAGAATTATTATCATGTTCTCTTACGTTTGAGCTGAAAACTTTGCTCTAAGGGAACCAGAAGTCTAAAAATGGAGCGCTTGTAGTGTAAAGATACAGGAAATATAAATACACATCTACTAGAGAGAAAAACAATGACACTGAAATAAAAAGAAAAAGAAAAAAAAGTACAGTACAATCCCCTTATATTACAACTACAAATCTTTCTTACGGGGAACCCAAATACTTTTAGAATCATAGTTGTGCCGAGAAAAAAAAAATAATAATTCTCAGAAAATTAAAAAGAGGAAAAAAAAAGGAACTAAATGTATGAACGGGAGAGAATAAAGAAGAGAAGATACGAAACACGAATGCTAAGACGATGAAACAGAATCTAGTTTAAAAAAAAAAATACTCAGTAGATGTAGCGCCAAAAATAACTTACCATTGTATTAAGCGAATAAAAAAGGGGGCTGGACGGAAGAAGAAAAATGTACATGAAGAAAGATAAAAGGGAGAGACGAAGCATAAAATAAGAGAAGTAACAAAATAAGAACTAGTTAAGAAATACATCAATAGTAGAGCGAAAAAAAATAAAAAAATACTAAGAAAAAAGAAAGGGACGGAAGGGAAAAAGAATAAGAGTCGATAAGGAGAACGAAAGAGAGAGAGAGAGAGAGAGAGAGAGGAGAGAGAGAGAGAGAGAGAGAGAGAGAGAGAGAGAGAGAGAGAGAGAGAGAGAGAGAGAGAGAGAGAGAGAGAGAGAGAAAAAAAAAAAAAGAGAAGAGGAGAGCGAAAGAGGGGCGATGAAATGGTGAGATGAGATGAGGCTTGGGTGATGAGAAGTGATGAGGGGGAGGGATACTTAGAAGGGAAGGGGATGGTGGATACTGAGAGGCAAATAATGATGCGGCGTTGAGCGAGGCGGGGTGCTGGTAATAGGTGATAGAGGGGCCAGATAAAGGTGCGGCGAGAGATCAGGTGAGAAGAGGTGAGCTCAGGGGAGGAGAGGATGAGAAGCACCTACACGAGATTATGGAGTGTGGTGGTGGTGGTGGTGGTGGTGGTGGTGGTGGTGGTGGTGGTGGTGGTGGTGGTGGTGGTGATGGTGGTGGTGGTGGTGGTGGGGGCTCTTTTCTTTTATATTCTTTTTATTTATCGATTTATTTTATTTTATTTTGTTTTGTTTTATTCTTTATTAACTTTACTGTATTCTATTTATCGTTTTATTTGTTTTACTTCTATATTTTGTCTATTTATCTATTTCTTTTTGTTATTTCATTGATTAATTTCCTTATGTTTATCTCATTTATGTATTCATACTCTATTTCATTTATCCATTTCATTTTATCCATCTATTTTTTCTAAGTATTCTAGTCAAGGGCAACAAAAACAGCGAAAAAATAAAGAAAAACAGGCGCAATGAAGGTACCAATTTTCAAATAAGACAAAAGCAGACACAAGTGAGGAGTGAGGGAGGGTGACAGGGTGAAGGGTGTCAGCGGTACAAGCGTCAGTGGCATCAAGTTTGCGTGGTTATTTGTGAATTCATGACGTCAAGATAATCGAAGTCCAAGGTGCATTTACATCATTATCCTCTCAGATTCCAGTAAAGGTCTATAAAATGCAATGCTAAATATCTTAAATTTCTCCACTTGCGTACTGTAAGTTCATTCTTCACTTCAAAACTTTACGTCTCATTTCTCCATTTATAAGTTTCTCTCCACCGTCTTTTACCATCCCAAAACTCATTTTTCTACCAATTTATGTCTAACCTGCTTTCTTTCACCATTCCAGGCCTTCACTTCAGCATCACTTCACATCTAACTTATCCATCCATATTTCCCGCCGAACTAGCAAAACTCATCTCTCCACCTACTCCTGTCTGTCATGTTTTCTTTCACCACTGCAATTCTTCACTTCACCATCACTTCACATCTAACATACCCACTCACAGTTCACGCCATCCTAGCAAAACTCATCTCCCGATCTAGTTATGTCTTCCTTGCCTTCTTTCACAATTCCAAGCTAAAAAAAGGCACCAAGCATCGCGCAGCATTACATTTCCCTGTGGCGGCGTTCATGATGTTAATGTAGGACTCTTGTTAAATTTTCTCACATCAAGGGATTCAGTGACACACAAAACACTCACACCCTTGACATCAACTCCCTCCTGACGCCACTGCTTGGCTTGCTGACGCCGCTGTAGGAGGGACTAAAACTTCAGCATAAAATGAACTATAATGTCATCTACGAAACGACCCAAAGCTCCATCATGGAATTAACGTTGGGAAAATAAAATAAAGCTGGGAGAAGAAATAATACGACAATGAGTCAAAATTATCACAAGTTACGACTGCAGGAACCGGTCGTAAAATAAAATATAAGAAAAATGTGAGTTGAATTGTTACATGGGAGGGTGTGAAAAAAAGAGAATAATAAATGTCTTTTTATAATACTATTTCATCAACTCCTGCTTAGTAAATTTTTGGTTGGATGATTGTGAGTCACTT